>NC_069509.1:158975418-159100418 GCF_027579735.1 Bombina bombina
CCAGAGATTTAGAGACTCTTCCGAAAGCTTGTCATCTTATAAATGTATATATATATACATTATATATATATATATATATATATATATATATATATATATATATACTTGGTTTGGTCTGAGGATTTTGGACCCAAAAAATCATGATTGCGATTTTAATCACAATTTTCTTATAAATGACTATAACACCTTAATTTCTCAATAAAAAAAAATGTCTTTAACACTACAGAATCTTACTGTACATGTTTCTCAATGTCCAATACACTCTTGGAGCATAAAAATACAAACCACAAAATAGTTAAAATAAAATGAGCTGCCTGTGCTGTGGTTACATAGTAGCCACTAGCCAGTTCTTAGGTCTTCTGACACAACATTGTCATGACTTCTTGGGCAGTCATTCTAACTGTGGTATGATTAACATATGAACTTCCCATACATCAGAAAAAAATATATCTTTCAAAAACGAAGCCTCTTCTTTAAAAGAAAGTCTTGTTGAAGGGTTTAAAAACATTTCAGAATGTGGAAAATAGATCAGACAGTAGAGTAAAAGTGCACTTCACTGTCTGAGCTATTTTCCGTGGTGCACTTTCTGAACTGTTTGCGTCAAATACTTTCTTTAAAAGAAGAGGCTTAATTTTTTCTAGGCTTTATTTTACCTGTGTAGGCAGCTGTGACTGCTGCCATCAGAGTTTAGGCAAACCGGCAAATTCCTCCATAGCGCAGCTCCTGCATAGCCTCTCTACTCCCCTCCTTTCCCTACAGAAGCCTGCGCGCAATGAACAGTTACAGCCAGCCCTCCTGTACGTCATAGGTGATGTCATAGGGGGCAGGGCTAAAAATTGCATACTCTTGCGGTTTTTAAATTGCGGCGATTCATTGCGTTTTTAAATTGCATATGCGATTAATTGTGCAGCCCTAATCTCCTAATCTCTATGTATAAAGGGAAGATATTTTACCACAAAATTTCTTTAGCTCACCAGAGTAAGTGCTCTGTGAACAGATCTACCTCAGCTGTAAGTTGGAAAAAAAAATTATAAGCCAATTAGCGTCAGCAGTGCTGAGGTCATGCATTGTTTTTCTTTGATCTTATGAGGTTTCATTGAAATCTTGTGAGATTTCATAGTAAATTTCCTTAAATTAAATAGGAAAATAACATGACTGTGTCTGCACATGCTAGATGCACACTCCCTTGCAAGTCCTGGGACTAGCATCTTGATTGGCTGCTTAAAGTCTCTTTACAGTAAAGTGTGAATACTTTTGAGGTAAAATTTCTTAGTTTTTTACATAGAGATGTCCAGGTGATATTTTCTAGTCAGTTTTTTTACTATGCTGCTATGCTGCATCACTTTCAAGTTCTTCAACATTTGGGCATCATGTCTCTTTAAGTTGTTGATCTAAAGCAGCCTTTTTAATAGCCTCAACATAATATTGTCTTTCATGTACTAGTTGATGACTAGTGGCTACACTCTTGTCATTGGCTCACCCGTTAAGTTCCACTAGCTCCCAGTAGTGCATTACTGCTCTGGAGCTGAATTTAAATATGTGTTTAAAGAAAAAGCTAATCACATAATAATATGCGGACAACAATGTAATAGTAAAGTGCTTTAACACATTAGAAATTTGTTTGCGCTGTTAGATCCCTTTAAAGGGACAGGAAACCCACATTTTTTTCTTTCATGATTCAGATAGAGCAGCAATTTTAAACAACTTTCCAATTTACATCTAATTTGTTTCAGTCTCTTGATATAATTTGTTGAAAAACATATCTACATAGGCTCAGTAGCTGTTGATTGGTGGCTGCACATAAATGCCTTGTTTTATTGGCTCACCCATGTGCCTTGCTATTTCTTCAACAAACGATATCTAAAAAAATTAGACAAATTAGATAATAGAGGTAAATCTGTTTAAAATTGTATTCTCTATCTGAATCATGAAATAAACATTTTGGGTTTCATATCCCTTTAAGTAACGAAACTGGCACTTTGTCAGTCCCATACTAACCAGAAGATAGCCACTTCATCCTGTGAGTCAGCTTATGGCCTTGTTAGGCTAAAGGTAAACTAGACCCATGAGCACAACCTGGAAATTTGACCAAAGAAAGTACTGATTGCAAAATATCTAAAACCTCTCCGGAGTAATACAAGGACAAACCATTACTAATAGGGTCATGGAAGAACAGTATCATTATTGTTGCACTTGTGGTTTTTCTGATGAGTCCTGTCCAGTATATAAAAATGATTTTTATAAATGTTTACCAATTGCAGACCTCATTATTGCATTAATGGAGATAGCGGGCTCTGTGCACTTGCCAAAGGTAGCAGAGTCAGTTTTTGTTGGGAGTTGTACAGTAATTTTAAAAAAAAATCAATTTAAGTGTTTACATTTTATATTTGGTATTAACACACAGTACAATGAAAGTGATTACAAAATTAGAAATGAAAGAATCAGACCAATTTCTATAGTAATATAGATAGCTCGGAATCTCAAAAGTCTATACCATTAGTTCCCATTAAAATACATATTTAATAACATCTGAAGTGGAGATTTCAAAAGCAATTACTGCTAGTCAGAGAACTCTGTACGTCTCAATGTGTTTTGCATTTAAAGGTTAAAGAAAAGCAATTTTGGAAAATAGATGCCTTCGAAAATAAACATATTGTTCTGCATAAAAAAACACTAAACAGTGCTTTCATCCTAGGGGATATTAAAGAATTGTTGTTGTATTTTTTTGTTTCTTCTTCACTGTATCTAAAGGAGGGTATTTTGAAATGTAAAAAGTCACACAATTGGGTGCACTTTATAAGATGTGGAAATCAAAAACTTTTATTGGAACATTTTAAAAATAATGCATGGAAAGGCACAGGAAAAAGTAGTCTAACGCGTTTTGAGCCCCCTCTAGAGACGGTTAAAGGGACAGTCTACTCCTTAAATTGTATTGTTTAAAAAGATAGATAATCCCTTTATTACCCATTCCCCATTTTTGCATAACCCACACTGTTATATTAATATAATTACTTTGTATCTAAGCATCTTCTGACAGCCCCTTTATTCCAGTAAAAAGGATTTTTAGAAACTCAAGGTAAGGACTTAATTTGCATATTTTACCTCGAATCCTCAGATCCATTGAAAGTACTGTTTTTATAAGAATGTTAATCTAAAAAATATTTTAAGCTTTTTTTAATTCCGCACTTTCATGGTATACGTTGATAATGTATGTGTGTGTATAGAGTATATATATATATATATATATATATATACAGTAATAACTCAACACACAGCCATTAATGTCTACACCGTTGGCAACAAAAGTGAGTACACCCCTAAGTGGAAATGTCCAAATTGGGCCCAATTAGCCATTTTCCCTCCCCGGTGTCATGTGACTCGTTAGTGTTACAAGGTCTCAGGTGTGAATGGGGAGCAGGTGTGTTAAATTTGGTGTTATCACTTTCACACTCTCTCATACTGGTCACTGGAAGTTCAACGTGGCACCTTATGGCAAAGAACTCTCTGAGGATCTAAAAAAAAGAATTGTTGCTCTACATAAAGATGGCCTAGGCAATAAGAAGATTGCCAAGACCCTGAAACTTAGCTGCAGCATGGTGGGCAAGACCATACTGCAGTTTCACAGGACAGGTTCCACTCGGAACAGGTCTTGCCATGGTTGACCAAAAAAGTTGAGTGCACATTTCCGCTTAGGGATGTATTCATTTTTGTTGCCAACGGTTTAGACATTAATGGCTGTGTGTTGAGTTATTTTGAGGGGACAGCAAATTTACACTGTTATACATATATATATATATAGAACTGCTCTGGTTTAGCAGAATGTATTTTACGTTGCTCTGCGAAATGACTACCAGGAAAGGATCAGTAACCCAGTGAGGTATTAGGTTTTTCTAATTGCTATAAGAATGCTGTTTTAAATGAGCTCATTATCTGCCCTTAAGTGGTTCCTGTGTATACAAAATCTGATGAAAATTTTCCAAATCACTGATTAATGAAACTAGATGTTCTCCAATAGATATCACCTGGATATTTAACCCATTGACTGCTGGATGCATAGAATTGTGTTTTTTTCTGCCCAAAAGATACTTTCCAAAAAATAAAAATTAAAGTTTCTCAACCATGATAATATTTATGTAAACAAATAAATACAATATATATTTACAAGGTTGTTTTACCTGTCCTATTATATTACTACATCTATTGACTAGGCCCTGAGAATTGTGACTTGTAGATCTACCTAGGCTGTCTTTTCTTAGGAACATTTTATTAAAGGGACAGTCCACTCCAGAATTGTTATTGTTTAAAAAGATAGGTAATCCTTTTATTATCCATCCCCCAGTTCTGCACAGCCAACATGGTTATAGTAATATACTTTTTATCTCTGTGATTACCTTGTATCTAAGACTCTTCTGACAACATTTTATATTATAAATGTTTCTTTTTAAAGATGTAATTCATCTATGTCCATTTAAATTTTGAGCAGAACGTCCCTTTAAGTCTAACATAGGGTTAGTTGCAAATGATTTATAATTCAATGGCTACTAACTGTAGTAAGCAATATGGTTACAGGACTACATAGATATTAACTTATAAATAAGGTGTATATTGCTAAATATCATCAGTGAGGAGATTACTAATAAGCTTATGCACTTAAAGACTATTGCTACTGTTAACCTCTCTAGCTGTATATCTGCACAATCCATAGTAAAGTTGTAATTTCCTGGAACCAAGTTTATATAGAGATACTACATTATCTGTCACTGATAAGCTAATCAGATATGTGTAAGAGTGACAGTTTGTTGCACAGAAGTAACTATCAGTAGATTTGCAATGTGTTTTTTTTCTCCCTGAAATATTACAATATAACATTTGAAAAAAGCTTCTCAAGTTTGACATTGTTGCTAAGTATGATAACGAGCTCAGATTTAAAGGATCATTTTAATACAAATATTATTTGCTCTAATTTGTTAGAATATGCCATTTTTGCATTACTCACAGTAGGGGCTCAATTTATCAAGCCCTTTTCTGCCCTTTAACTGCAGGTTTGCCCGGAGATTGACAGCTCCTGCTTGCGCATGATTGGTTGTGCGCAAGCAGGGGGCGAGGTTGCACGTGAGCGCACAGGAGCGCTCATGTGCAATAGTAAATGCGGCCAGCAGATTACTGCCCACCGGTGAAGTGAGGCAGACAACGGCAAAAATGTAGGCCCCTGACCACTCGTGGATGATAAATGGAGCCCTAGATCACTATAGCAATAATAGCATAGAATTGATTTCATTGCTGTTGTAAACTGGTGGTAACATAAGACATTTCCTTAGACTTTAGAGGGGATACTTGTTATTTAAACCTGTTTAAGCAGTTTACATAACAATGGAGAATAGACCAATGTGTTTAGGTAAAGTCTAGGGCTGCAACTAACGATTATTTTCATAATCGATTACTCGGCCGATTATTTTTTCGATTAATCGACTAATCGGATAAAAAATAAATAAATATTTTTTTTCCTATATTTAAAATAAAATCCACATACTGAGTGTTACAAATATAAACTTCCACTAAAACTTTACATTAACACGACTGTTGGTCCAATTTTTTTAAGCAGCAGAACACATTTTTATAATTAAGTAAAACAATACCAAAACTGTTTGAAAAGAGGTAGAACTAGTAAGAGATAAACTATCACTGTTTAGAACATTCTGTTATTCACTCTTTCTGAAACTTTGCATTGAAATGCAAAAATGTCAACATGACCACATGCTCCTGGCTGAGGCCGGCTCTCTTTTTTGCAAACTATTTTGCCTGCAGCAGAGAAGAGGCGCTCAGATTGTGTTGAGGTGCCTGAGATGCATAAGTAGGGTTTTGCCAATTTCACCAAGGTGGGTTATTTATCTTTGTTAGTTCTCCACCAATGCAAGGGGCCTCTCAACAAAGTAAGCCTGGACTTCATTTTAACATAAAAATATCTTGAATATCTATCTGAATGCAGTGATAAATAACCATCTATAAGGTTAGGGGGGGAAATATCTAGTGCACTCTTAAAATAACAGATATATACTTACAGATGTTGAATTTGGTACATATTCCAATTAATAAAAAAAAATTAAAAAAAGAAAATGCAAAAGGGCTAATAACTATATCAGTAACAGGACACATCCTTACACATTAATCTATATAGAGTACATATATCAGCAATTGCAAGCTATCAATTCATATAACAAATGCCATCAATCTAGGGCTAGGTGTAAATAACAAGCTTGACACTATATCATGCAAAGCACAGTCCCAAATCACCTGACTTTATATAAACGATCCAAATTATGACTCTTATTTTAATTCTGGTTTGCACATAAGACAGGAGTAGTTGTAAACTTAAAAAGATACTTATAGTGTCCTGAAAAAGTGAAAAGTAAAATGTCTGTAGACGTCCTTTAGGCTTAGGGCATAACCATAAAACACAATACCATGTGCAGGAGCTTATTGGAGTAAAGCAGCTGGTGTTGTGCACAGACCAACTAATCGATTATGAGATTCGTTGACAACTATTTTCATAATCGATTATTATCGATTATGCCGATTAGTTGTTGCAGCTCTAGTAAAGTCCTGCTTTTATTAAACCCCTTGCACCAAACGTTTTTAACATCATGTCTGCTCAGCCAGCTGCACCTTGTATTGCGTCTACAATGACAGCTGAAATAGTAGAAAGCACTGCTGGATCTCTGATCAGACACACTGTGTAAAATGCTGGTGCCATGGGCATATCTAGATATTCCCCACATACCTATGCACACAAAAAAACTCTCAGTGAAGTATTTCATAGAAGCATTTTTTTGCTTATACATGTATAAAAAAAAGGCTTCTATTTAATCCTAAATTGCACTCATGTAGATTTCAGTTTTGGTTGGAATGTGCCTGCAACTCTAACCTCAGTCCCTAACCTCACTTGAGACTGAAATAATCGGCCATAAAATTCTTGCCCTGGTATTTCAGGATGAGTGACACATCCAGCTGTGGCCACTGGCCAGATATCTTTGTCTGTTTATTTGCCATTATATGTTTTCTCCATGTATTACATCATCTAAGTCTTTGGGGTATTGGAGTTATTTTAAAAGCAAATCAGGGATTTTTCACAGATTTCAGAAATATGTGATTCACCCCAAAAAACCCATCATAGTGCTAGATCCTGTATGTTACAAGATATAGGCCCCATCGCTGTACCTCATGTGACAACTGCACCACAGCTGGAAATTCCATTAGCAAGACCACACAGGTGATATCAGCAATGTCTGGTAGCTGTTTATGCCATACACTGAGGAAATCCCAGATATTGCATCAATATAATACATTTAGGAGCCAGAAACTTATGGCCATATATATATATATATATATATATATATATATATATATGTGTGGCCCTTGGTTTACAATGGTTCAATTTGCGCCGTTTCAGAATAACAACCTTTTTTTTCAGTCATGCTATTGAAAAGCACTGAGAAGCAGTGCATTGATTAAAATAGCCAGTAGGTGGAGCTGTCCGCTTGTGTTGCAGCAAAGATATGCAAGCCAAGCACACAAGCAGGCTGAAATTAATCAGTGTGGCTAGCTAGACTTGAGCTATCGAGCAGCTTTCAAAGGAATAAGATCTTCCTGTCTATAAATCAGTCCAGATTGGAATGCATAGAAAGAACTGTTTGCAAAAAAATGCAGGTAAAGTCTGTGTTCTGTGATTTTTTATTAGGTTTATAATGCTGTTTTAGCAAATGTTTTTGTTCATTTAACTTAGTTTAATTATATATTCTGTGTTGTGTGATTATTTAATTAGGTTAGTAATGCTGTTTAGTATTTAAAGCCTTCATTTCAAAGCTTTAAAAATAATGTATTAGGGGTTACTTATGACAATTTTGAGAGGGACCTGGAACCTAACTCCCTCACTTCCCATTGACTTACATTATAAACTGGGTTTCAATTTACAATGGTTTCGATTTACAACCATTCCTTCTGGAACCTAACCCCGGCGTAATCTGAGGGCTACCTGTATATATATATATATATATATATATATATATATATATAAATGAATCCGCACTCTCACAAACTTCACAGCAGCAACCAGGGTGCAGGAACAGGTTATGTTAGTACAAATCAAAAAAAGAACCACACTACAAATAAAAGTTTTTGTTACTTTTGCTGAAATCCAGACAGTGTGGTTCTTATTTTTGAGATATATATAAATACATGTATATATATATATATAAACAAGGATTGTGAGTCTGTGGCTCTGTGTCTCAAAGCAGAGGCATAATATGGATTAAAAATAGAGAATAGCAATAGCAGTGTGGGGTGTTAGCCCCTGTAACAATGCACTTCCAATTACCTCAATCAGTATGAGGTAAGTAGTCTCCAAACTGCCCAATACATTTGAAAACGGGGGATTCAGGGTGTCTGGTCTGCCGTGCTGCTCCTGAGGTATGGTAGTATATATTTCCACTGCATATCCACACTTTTGCCTCTCATGATGTAGGCTGTATATGTAAAAACAAATATAAACTTGCTGCCGATGGTGTTCTGAAAGTGTCCTAGTGTCACATGGCCACTACCACACAAGTCTGCCCATCACCGTAGCAACTGGATGTTGTCTTTCAGTGCATAAAAAACTGTATCACACGGCAGACCGGACACCCTGAATCCCCTGTTTTCAAATATATTGGGCAGTTTGGAGACCGGAGGGAGCTGTGCTCCATTACCTTACAGCGGCTACTTACCTCATACTGATTGAGGTAATTGGAAGTGCATTGTTACAGGGGCTAACACCCCATGCTGTTATTACTGTTCTCTATTTTTAATCCATATTATACCTCTGCTTTAACTTTTTCCTTGGTGAAGTTTTTGGGAATCTGTTTCTGCTGCCCAAATCTCTGGAAACGAACTTTATGAACTTATTGTATCATATTCATATATAGATATGAATTCTAATTTGTTTCAATATATTATTGTGTTGGTACCGATTTTTGTATTCTTAAAGTGACATACATTGTTTGCAGTGTCATAGCACGGAAAACCTTTTTCTTGTTTTTGACTAAGTGAGTTTGGCATTAGCTGATGGTGGTCTGTGTTGACCTCTACTTCGCTGGCATTGGTGTGGGCACTTCACATATGGTTTGATGGAACAATAATATTGGGCATTCTTCTGCTTGCTTGGAGTTATTTTTACTAACAGCTTTGCTTATCACCATCTCTTTTGCTTGCGCATCTGTACCTGCAGCCATACGGAACTATACTGTTGCATACACATGCAATTTCATTTGCTACTTAAACACAATCTTACCTGTTATGCTGAACTGCTTTATTTATGGTGCACCATATGAACGTTCCTAAGCCGGCATATTTTTGCTTTTTTTGTAAGCGGCCCTTGTTTTATGTTTTTTGTGTCTGTTTGTCTCTACATGTTTAATCACATTTTGGTATTTGTATCTTTATATTAATTACTATATGTTGGTTTTTATACTGACATTTTTATGACTACATACATTACTACTTTTTGCATATTACCTTTCTGTCTCAGCCTCAGTAAATTATTAATATAAGTGAGTGTGCTTTATCCCTGGTCTTTGGATATTGCTTATTTTGCATATGCAGTTTCCTTCACCTAAACCTATATATAAATTGTTTCCAGGTTGCACCTCACTCACATATCTAAAATACTATAGTTAAGCAAGCTGTTCCCTTATCGTTTGTGTTTAGATATATATGTTTATGTGTATAAATATATTTATATATGTGTATATATATATATATATATATATATATATATATATATATAGTTCTAGATAGATAGATAGATAGATGTGTATATTTGTACCATTAAATATTTCTTTAAAACTCATGTTGATTTTGTAAATGTTATACTACAGGCAGTCCTCGGGTTACAGACATCCGACTTAAGTACAACTCGTACTTACATACAGAGAAAATAGAGCTTTATCGACAATCCTTCTTTCCAGGATAATCCAAAATACTGAAAATCCAATTGTCACAAGGACAGAAAGTGATGTGAAATTTTCTGAACAGGGGCACAGATAGCAAAACAAACTTTATCCTATGCTATTCAAAACAAAACAAAAATGTTTGGCTAGAGTTTCACCTAAAAAAAGTGCCTGTTCCAACTTACATACAAATTCCACTTAAGAAGAAACCTAAAGTCCCTATCTTGTACGTAACCCGGGGACTGCCTGTATTTAAATGACTATAAAAGATCTTGTAATTGCAAGGTTTTCATGTTATGTTGCAATAAATTAAAATGCAGGCAGAGTGGGATGGCATACAACATCCTGGTGTCATAATGAACAGCAACTCATAAAGGGACAGTCTAGTCAAAATTAAACTTTCATGATTCAGATAGGGCATGCAATTTTAAACAACTTTCCAATTTACTTTTATCATCAAATTTGCTTCGTTCTCTTGGTATTCTCTGTTGAAAGCTAAACCTAGGTAGGCTCAAACTGTTTTCTAAACCATTGAAAACCACCTCTTAACTTGCATTTTGATAGTTTTTTCACAGTTAGACGGTGTTAGTTCATGTGTGTCATATAAATAACGTTGTGCATACTCCTTTGGAGTTATTTATGAGTCGATGCTGATTGGCTAAAAAGCAAGTCTGTCAAAAGAACTAAAATAAGGGGGCAGTCTGCAGAGGCTTAGATACAAGGTAATCACAGGGGTAAATGTGTATTAATACAACAGTGTTAGTTATGCAAAACTGGGGAATGGGTAATAAATGGATTATCTATATTTTTAAACAATAACATTTCTGGAGTAGACTGTCCCTTTAAGCAGCACATGGTAGTGAACCATTTAAAAGTGTTATACACGCATAACTGCTATTCATTAGCTTTGCCCTGCTCAGGATTGTAATAAGTATTTTTACTTTAATGTCCCTTTAAGGGGCATTAAATGGACAGCGTAAAGTAAAATAGTTTTACCCCTTAATTTGTTTCCAGTGACTTGTTATGCAAGCTGCAGGGTACAAAATGTTTAGGAAATTACTCCTATAGATGTATTTTAGTATATGAAATAGCTGTTTGTTCTCTTTAAAACAACTCATTCAAAAGTACTGAGCTTGCAGGGAGAGAAGACCTCCTTATTTTATCACTACAAACACACACATAGACACACACAGGTTCAAGCTTCCTTATCTTATTTCTTAGAGAAAGCAATTAAAATGTACGTTTTTAGTACCTATCTTTTCCACCCCCACTGGGAAGGTGATTTCTTATGCTGGCTCTTGTTTAGATAGCTTTTTTTTATAGCCATTACAGCAGTATTGAAAATTTCAGTATCGATGGCAGATTCAACACCTATTGGGAACACATTAAAAATATCATTTTACAGCAGAATGCTTCTCTAAGAGGGGTTTTTCTTTTTCAGTATTTGGATATTATTGACTCATGTTTTTGCTCATCATACTGAATCATAACTTCTGTTTTAAGTTAACAGTTTTTTTTTTCTTTCTTGAATAGTTCCCTTATTTTGTTTTCTTAACCAAGGGATGCAGCTTACACAACTCTTCTTCATCTTCTGGCTGCCGAATTGGCCTGCACACAGTATGTCACAATATACTCGCCAGTAGGAACAGTGAGTGCTATAAACCTTTAGAGAAATATGCTGGAGTTCACAGTCTTATTTACAGACATATATTTATCAGACATATTGTACCCCCCTTCCTATATTTTTTAACCCCTTAAGGGGGTTTGCCTTAGTAATAGTGCAGTCCAGCAGCACGACCCACGCTATTATTAAGAAAGAAACCCTTAAACACTGACTGTGCATGACATGTCATGGCCCTTAAGGGATTAATGTATGCAGAAATAAAGATATATTTTTTTTAAAAAAATCAGCTGATTCCGATGCCTCTGCATTAACAGTACGTCCGGTTTTGATGGCATGTTCAACTGTCTCAGCAATGCACCTCACAATAGCACAGGCTAACAATTTCTGCTGATTTCAGCTACATAATAGTCAAGAGTCCGAAGTGGTATCCGGAGCAGCATATTACGCTACTTAAATCCCATTTTGTTTCATATAATTTGTTTGCAAAGGATAGTCTGGACTTTTGATTAGTAAGAGCAGATGACTGAAAACTTGGCGGCATGTAGAGGAATTGTGCACTTTTTTTAGAGTTTATATTACAATGTAGGTGTCTCTAATTTACACGCAGAACCATGCTTAGCGAGATAAACAGCTTTTTTCAAGTTAGAATTTGCTTTTCTGAAATTCTCTGAGGGACCTCACAGTTCAATTGGATGTTCAACTGCTTTAGAAACATTTAGACTTGACTGAAATGTCAGTCTATAGCAACTGAAAAGTAATTATTGTGCCTTTAAGAGATATTTATGTCACTGTTCAAATCAGCCAATAGGATTTCAGAAGCTCTCATCCTATTGGCTGATTTGAATTTAAAGAATCAAATCAGCCAATAGGAATGCAAGGTACGCCATTTTCAAATGGCTACCTTGCATTCAACTTCAGTGTACGGCGGTGACCGTATTAAGAGGATGCTCCGCGCAGGATTTCTTAGAAGAACCCCCCGGGATGGATGAAGATATCACCGCCTGGATGAAGACTTCTCGCCGCCTAGATGGAGATGAATGTCCAAACTTCAGGAACCGTGAGTAGATATTCTGGGGTTAGTGTTAGGTTTTTGTTTGAATTTTTTTGGGTGTTTAACTTAGGACAATGCACTACAAAAGGCCATTTTAGGGGCTATTAGTAGTGTATTGTAGGCTAGGGGGTGTGTTTTTTTCTTCTCGTAATTTAGTGTTTATTATTTTTTTATTATTTATTTTTTGTAATTTTAGATTTTTTAATTTTTTTCGTAGTGTTAGGTTTTTTTAATATTTGTAATTTAGATTTTTTAATTGGTAGTATTTTTTTATTTTATTATTTATTGTAATGTTAGGTTAATTTATAGTTTAATGCTAGGTTTATTTTTATTTCACAGGTAAGTTTTTATTTATTTAAATATAGTTATATTGTAATTTTAATTTAAAGTTAGGGGGTGTTAGGTTTAGGAGTTAATAGTTTAATTTAGTGTTTTGCTATGTAGGGGCCCGGCGGTTTAGGGGTTAATAGGTTTATTTAGTGGGGGCGATGTGGGAGACCGGAGGTTTAGGGGTTGATAACTTTATTATAGTGTCGGCGATGTCGGAGAGCAGTGGATTAGGGGTTAATAGCTTTATTATACTGAGGGCGATGTCTGGGAGCGGCGAAATAGGGCGATGTCGGGGAGCGGCGAAATAGGGGTTATTAGGTTTAATATAGTGTTTGAGATGCGGCGGTTTAGGGGCTAATAGGTATTTTATGGGTGTTAGTGTACTTTGTAACATTTTAGTTATGAGTTTTGTGAAACATTTTTGTTGCGCAAAACTCATAACTACGGCTCACAGATGGCGGTATAAATCGTGTCGGTATAGGCTGTAACACAAGCTTTTTAACCTCAACGCACAACCTGTAATACCGGCGCAATGGAAATCCCATTTTTCAGCGTTTAAAGCTGTAACGCAAAACTCGTACTCTACCTGTGTGTTGACAGAACATACAACTCTCTGATTGAATTTGAGTCAATGACTAACTCACAGAGGCAAAGAAGTAAACAGATGCATTTTTCAATAGTTCTAGTCAAAGTGATTATGTTTGAGCCTCCTGTATTCTCCCACTTCTCTATGGCAGGTTAAAGCTTGATTGGACAAGCTTGTATGACTAAAGGGAGCGTGGTACAAAGCACATTTTTTACACATAAACAAGAGTTGTTTATTGCCTTTTTAAGTAAATATCACCCACTTTTAGTGGTATGATTTTTTTTAAATAATAATTTCTTATATTTGACTCAATAACTACTTCTGACTTCATCATCCTTTTATAGAAAGCATTAAGGTGTATAGTAAAATGTTTGACCTTTATAGCAAAATGGTCTGTTTTTGTTCCATTAACACTAGGAAAATTGTCCTTGTGAGTCATGAATATAAGATGTATAAAATTGCAAATCATCCTGTAAAGATGTGATGTAATTGTGAGTCACCTCTACCAGCCCAAAGCATATCTGCTGTTTATTTCTGCCATATTCACTTCATACATTTATCCCACATTTCAGTTGTTTAGTATCTATCCTTTTATCCAGAACTGCGTATATGGTTTAAAAAAAAAATGATAAAAAATAGTAATGTGCGCTTCAGCTAAAAATGAAAATTGCTTTTCTGGCACGGCATATTTTGTTTTGTCAGACAAAAGACATGCTAAAAATGAAGCTTTAAACTCACACAGTCATCAAGATGTCTGCAAAGAACATTCCAATGTATATATTAAATACTCTTATTCATTAGAGCAGGGTACTTCAAACCATGGGTCGGAACCCATTACTGGGTCACAATACTATGTTTACTGAGTCGCGGCTTGTGTTTGTTTTATAGGAGAGTGCGTGTGATGTGTGCTGTAGGAGACTGTGTGTGTGTTGTAGAAGAGTGTGTGTGTGTGTTATAGGAGAGTGTGTGTGTTGTATGACAGTGTATGCGGTGCGGGTGTGTTGTATGACAGTGTATGCGGTGCGTGTGTGTTGTATGACAGTGTATGTGGTGCATGTGTGTTGTATGACAGTGTATGTGGTGTGTGTGTGTTGTATAAGTGTGATGTGTTGTGTGATGTACTGTATAACATTTTATGTGTGTTGTATGATAGTGTTTGTGTTATATGAATGTATGTGGTGCGTGTGTTGTATTAGAGTGTGTGTGGTGTGTTTTGTTTGAGTGTGTGTGTGTGTGTTCTGCGTGTATGTTGTATGAGAGTGTATTTTATTACCTTTTACAACACTTTCAAGTTCGACTACAAAGAATGGGATTTATTAAGAGCTAGTCAACTTCTCATTTATATTCTCCTATGCATTCTTCTCAGCTCACTAGGGGTGCCTAAAATAATCGATTCTGCGATGCATCGCGATGCAGCCTGTTAACGATGCTGCATCGATGCAGTGCAGATCAGAATCGATTCAGGGGTGACATCATCGCGCAACGTCACGTGACCCCGCCTCTCTCACATAGCAGACGAGCCGACAGCATTTGTGTCAGGATTAATCTGGTTACAGCCCCCAGCTACACCACATCAGGACTTGCTGTGCACTCTGCGCAGATATCTGACCCAGAGAGCATTACCAATAGACCTCCTCTCACATGTTCCGGTCAGGAATTTTTATGACACCTATCCTAAAGAGCCGACAGCAGCCTCATGTAAACAGTGAATCTTTTCTTGTATTATAGATTCACTGTTTACTGTTGCGGTCTCTGCTGCATGTTTCCTCTCTGTCAGACCCCTAGCCCAAAGGAGCATTTGAGGGTTGCTATTAGATACAGCAAGTCAAAAGTTTTACAGCAACCCTCAAATGCTCGTTTGGGCTAGGGATCTGACAGAGGAAACATGCAGCAGAGACCGCAACAGTAAACAGTGAATCTATAATACAAGAAAAGATTCACTGTTTACATGAGGCTGCTGTCGGCTCTTTAGGATAGGTGTCATAAAAATTCCTGACCGGAACATGTGAGAGGAGGTCTATTGGTAATGCTCTCTGGGTCAGGTTTCAGATGTCTGCATGTACTCTGTGAGAATGTTTGAGTGAGTACACTGCTGCTGGTTTTCCTTTGTAAAATAAATCTACACATACATATCTGTGCATATTGTAGCATTATGTTTATAAGTGCTCTTCCATCTTACACAGTTGTTTAAAAGATTATTATATATACACACACACACACTATATATATATATATATATATATATATATATATATATAAGTGTGTGTGTATATATATATATATATATATATATATATATATATATATATATATATATATATATATATATATATATATATATAAAATATGGAATAGAACAAGATCATGAAAATCATAGGCAGTAATCGTGATGCATCGCGATGCATCGTAGAATCGAATCGTATCGAATCGTTACGATGATAATCGTAATCGAATCGAATCGTGAGACAAGTGAAGATGCGCAGCTCTACAGCTCACCCTCAAAAAGGTGCACTGGTTTGCACAAATTTATCATAAAAAGACTGTAATTATTTGCGTCTTATAGTTCTCAAGATTTATCAAGTAAAAGCTGTTTTTTTGGGTTGCAGTGTTTGCAGTGTTGTTGCAGTTTCTTTAGTGTTTATTGCATTTTTTTAAAGGGTTACTCAATCAAAATTAAACTTTCATTATTTAGATAGAGCATACCATTTTAAACAACTTTCCAATTTACTTCCATTAACTAAATGTGCACAGTCTTTTCATATTTAAACTTTTTGAGTCACCAGCTCCTACTGAGCATGTGCAAGTATAAGTGTGTATGCATTTGTGAATGGCTGATGGCTGTCACATGGTATGTGTATGCATTTGTCATTGGCTGATGGCTGTCACATGGTACAGGGGTAGTGGAAAAAGACCTAACTTTTAAAATTGTCAGAAAAAAAATCTACTACTCATTTGAAGTTCAGACTAAGTGATATTGCATTGACTTGTTATCTTGCATTTGTTGATTATGCAAATCTACTGTGTTGACTGGTCCTTTGTGTTCTGTGTGGGGCACATTTGAACCTCTTTTTTATGTTCTGTATTTAAAAATATTAACAATAAAATTTCAGTAAACACACCATAGGCGCTTTGCAAGCGCATATTTTCTTCATTCTCCGGACTTTCCTGGCGCCTAGCCACAGAAAGACTCGCTAGAATCAGAAAGTACTCTATCAGAAATAGATGAGAACATGCACACAAGCACAAAGACTAATGATTTCTAATGCTGTTCTCCTCAGTACCTATGGAGAACTATACAGCGTGTATTTGCAGGAGAACTTTGCATTCTTCAAAGGTGCAAAAAAATGATAAACAGGTGACTGGGTGTACTGATATGGCGGACTCTCGGAAATACAACTATGACTATCAAATTTAACCCTTTATAAAGTGCACCGCGTTCGAAGGAAGAGAAATTATTTTCGGACTTGCCAAATTTTAGGCACCGTTAGCATTTATAAATCAAAGGATTAAGTGGAGAATTGCTTTGATAAATCCTGCTCAAAATTGCAGATATCTTGTTGTATATAACTTCAGAAATTTTCATACCAAGCATAAAAATAGGGTCACAAAGGTACGTAGTAAGATGGCACTGGGTCTTGCAAAAAAAAAAAAAGTTTGAAGAACCATGTATTAGAGCATACAACCTTTGCATTAGTGTCCCTTGTTTAATTTATGCAAATAAGTAAAACTCATATCTAAAATCCTAGTCAGTGATTGGCAGCTATATACGTATGCTGTTTCTGATTGGTCATGAACGGTTTCCTGCTCGGGAGCTACAACGAACAGTAAACACTTTGTAATTACAAGACATTTCTGTTGTCTTGCTATGGAATAACATTTCAGCCGAATATAAATATTTTTAAAACAAATTAACATTGGGTTTACTGCAATTATTTTTCAATAGCCAAACTCTACCACCATTTGCCAATCCAAAGCAGGCCAGTATAATAATTAAAGGGATTCTTATATAAATGATTAGAAGCAAAAAAAAGTATATAGGATGAAATAGGTTATGGTTTTGCCAGAGACATATAGGTATATAAAAATCATGCATCAGTATTTGATAGATGTGTAAAATTGTAAACATTTTAGACTGCGGGGTACTTATTAATAACTTATTGCTAACTTAAAGAGACATTAATGTCAACATTAAATTCTTATGATTCAGATAGAATATATCATTTTATAAAGCATTGCATTTTACTTCTTTCCTCTAATTTGTTTCATTCTCTTGGTATCCTTTGCTGAAAAACACACTTAGGTAGGCTCAGGAGCAGCAATGCACTACAGGGAGCTATCTGCTGATAGGTGGATGCACATATATGCTTCTTCTTAGTCTTACTGAATTACCTGATGTGTTTAGCTAGCTCCCAGTATTGCATTGCCGCTCCCTCAACAAAAGATACCAAGAGAATGAAGCAAATTTCATAATAGAAGTACAATGGAAAGTTCTTTAAAAAGAAAAAATGTGGGGTTTCATGTCCCATTAAAGGGACATGAAAATCAAAATGACCGTACATTTTCTTGATTCCGGTGCAATTTCAATAGCATACTTAGGTAGACTCAAAAGCAACAATGCACTTCTAGGAGCTAACTGGTGATTGGTGGCTACGCACACAGCACTTTTATGTATCTTTAAATAAAAATGCTCGAAACACATCTAAAAGAGACAATATTTTAAAATACTTGCCCGCAATTTTTAAACAATTTTTTAACGCAAACTATTTTAACTTAATTAGCCCTTCTCAACGTGTTTTATGGCACTTTAAAAAAGCTTTATAGTACAGGGATTTCTGTTATAGAAAAAATATATAAAATAAAAAGGCCTTTTTTTAAATTCAATAAAAGAAAGCTCTAACATTAGGGAAATTAAAGTCAAAATTTAATTTTCATTGTTCACACAGCATGCAATTCTATTCATTTAGTTCGTTTTGATGAAAAAAGTATAAGTAAAACCTTTAAAATAAATAAATAATAAAGTAAAACTAACAGGAAGTGAAAGTGATACCTGTGTATCTTTTGGTAAGTGGCTAATAAGTAGAACTCTCACAAAAAAAAAGTTAGTTTATTCAGCACAGGAATATCTACATTCCAAATAACAGAGCACTTTTCTACAGTCTCTTTTAGATGGAACAGAAAACAAATGGAATATTCTTCCCCTACTCAATTTGAACAACTCTAATTGTAAGAATGATTCAGCCTAATTCATTTCAGTTGCTTCCATGGGATTTTGCTGTAAAACTGTTCTCATGTCTTATTGATAATGTAATCCTTACCTCAAGTCCATATGTTTCAGTGTTTTGTTCTCAGAGTGTCTTTTTGCTTCTCACTCGTCATCACTGTAATAAAAGTGCTTTGTTTGGGAATCCCACTAATAAGTCCTCAGTAAAGGTCAAATTACCACAGCAGAGCATTTCAACAAGAACTAATTAATTGTAACTTAGTGCTATGTTACAAAAAATAAATAAATAATAATAATTTATATATATATATATAGCTATACTTTGAAACAAGAAAACAAAAACCCAACCAATTTTGTTCAGTCTAAAAGAGGGTAATTTTAAATAAATATAGTAAAAGCACCCAGTCCGGCTCCAGTGTAGTGGGTAAAAGGATACTTTATTTCAGCAATCTTAAAATGAAACAAACAAACAAACCACTCACAAGTCATTTAAAATGTTTAACAGTTTTTATTAATTATTAAAAACGGTCATACTGTGGTGTATTAACCAAATGTTTGTGTATTTTTATGTTTGTACACGCTTTCTTCAATACGGATATGGAAGCAGTTCCTTTTAGCCAATAACCATTTAGTGGTATATTTTATAAAAAATAATAATATCTGTATAAATTATCGATATAATATACAGTTTCTCATATAGGTTTGTGTGACTGACTTAGCCATACGTGTCTGAAATTGTATGTGATGTTATTTGGTTTATTTTCTCTCAGTACTTTCATTTATTAACTTAGTAACATTATCATTGGGTAGATAAAAAGTTGTTAGAAATATAAAGAGAAAAGACAGACAGACATATAGATAGATAGATAGATAGATAGATAGATAGATAGATCTTGACATATAAATAGACAAATAATACATGGGTAGATTGACGGGCCAGCCAGAAATAAAGATGCAAAAATAGATGGATTGCTATATAGACAGACATATAGATTCATAGATGGATGGATAGACAGACATTGCTACCTTACTGATTTTCTACGTGTTTGAGTACAATACATATTTCTGTGGGAAGTGCAAGTTTGTTAAGATGTCTAGTAATTGAGATGAAATGTGACATGGATTGTAGTAACAAGCTGATGATTCCTGCTGGGTACTTTATAGAAGCTTGGATGATGATAGGACATATAAACTACATTTACTGAACCTTAATATTTGTCTCATTAGACGAATCACTACTTATACAGGACTTGATAAATGTCTGTAACATCTAATGGTCACATTAGTATATATATATATATATATATATATATATGTGTGTGTGTGTATGTGTATATACAGTATATATATATATATATATATATATATATATATATATATATATATATAAATCAAGGCTTGAGAAACAGGAAAGAAATGTGTGCAGTTTCAATTCTCATTAGGTGATAGAAACAATTCTCACAACTGTATTATTGGGGGACAATCGTCCACACGTATGACAAAAAAATGTACGTTTATTTATCACATGTACTTTAAGCTTTTAAATATAGAAACAGAAATAACTTTGAAATTGGGATTAGTGGCATCATTTAACATAAATTGATTAAAATATAATTTGTGCAAAACAAAAAAAAAATCTTTAAAAAAATGCTGTACTTAAAGGGACACTGTAGTCAGATTTGTAATGGGTATGTCACACAAGTATACATGTAAATAAACATTTTTGTAATTGGGATGCTATATTAAATATGTACCGTTTAAACAATATATCATTTTGAAATAATTAATTTTTCCAAACCCACTTAGTTGTCTGCCGTTACGGATTCCCAATCCGGGCTGACAACTGCAGTTGGAACATGGCGACTCTGAGACACATTGCGCATGCGCGAGTTAGCGCAACATCATAGACTTCACTGCGCAGTTAATGTCATCGTCCTGTCAGCTATTATCTTGGCTTGAGTGCCCCAATGCGCGCATGTGAGAGAAAGGAAATGTTATTGCGCATGCGTTGAATGCCAATAATATATGTAACTAATATGCACAATCAAGAGATATGATTGGCGAGTTTGTTAGCCCTTAGACGGCCCACATTTGTGGGCTGGATGACGTGATGTCATGGCCATAAAATAAAATATACTTTTACGGCAAAAGAGAGCTTCGTTACAAACAATAAGAAGGTACTTTACATTTATATCATATTTTATATGCAAAATCTATGTTCCGTTTTAGACTTAAAAAAAAAAGGAAAGTAATCCTTTAAATGGGCACAAGGTGTTTGGCGCTGCTTTTATAAAGAAAATTAGGACCTATATAAGCACAATTTTGGATAAGCATATAGGGCCAGTTTATTCCTGCTGTTATGTTGAGGCTAATAATTCTTTGTCAGCCAGTTGGACTGCAATACTACCACACTGGGTCTCAGAAAGATATGAAACACTTTCAGATTGTAACATAAAACTTATTATGCATAATAATAATAATATTGTAATATACTTTTAATATTTATTTTGGCTCATTTTCCTGTATTTAAATTTTTTCTTATTTCTCTGAGAATTGGATGTGCATACTCCAAATTTCAGAACCCTCCCCCTGCTATATAATCACTTTGTCCCAAAATATAATCTAAAATAAAACAATGGAAACCGTGCTAACAAAAAGACGGTTTAAATGTAATGTATTGGTCTTTGTATGCAGACCTTTTGCAATGTAATGTTTAATTGCTGATACGCATTGTTATATGCATAAATAAATAAAAAGGGTTTTATTTCTTTTTATGCGCAAGTTCCGTTAAACACTCGGTATTGACTGTTGCACGTTCTTTAAATTTCCGTGTAAAAGATTTCTTTTTCTAAAGCATTATGCTGAATATAAATGCTTCCAATACAGGCAGCGTTCAATAGCCTCCCGTTTATAGAAATTGTAAAGAAAATACATTTTCAAGGATTTTTGTCGAAGCCACTTACGGCTGTAAATAGAATTAACATGTTTTATCTATTCAAGGTGAAAGCAATTATTTATTTCCAGTAATGTTGAGGCAGTGAGCTTTAAAACAGTTTAAGTAGGACATTACTATTTGCTTTCAGTCACAAGTTAGGTAACATTTTAGTACCTTGGTTGGTAACCACAATGAATTGATCTCGATTCCTTGACCCCCTTACTAGGTACTACGTTCCACTTAAATAAATACATGACACATAGGAAATTGGGCTTTAAAGGCCACAGCATGCTTTATTGCAGTGTTTCTCAACTCCAGTCCTCAAGACCCTTAACCAGATATTCATTATATCTCAACTAGAGCACCGGTGAAATAATCACCTGATCAGTAACCATGGTTACTAACCTGCTTACACCCTTCAGATGATTATTTCACCTGTGCTCTTTAAGATATAATGAAACTCTGGCCTGTTAATGGTCCTGAGGACTGGTGTTGAGAAACACTGATTTATTGAATACAATAAATAATATAGCCATACAAATACCAAATAAACAACTAACTGCAGCATTATTTTGTTAAATGAGTATATTGTTTTATGTTTATCCTTTTCACTGATTTCCCTGTCCCCCAGAGAAAAAAACCCACTGCTAACCAATCACAAACTAATATTCAGATATAGCACAAACTCTGTTTGCACATGTACAGACTGGGGTAGTCTGCATTCTTGTATTCCCTTAAGGAGGTTTAGCAGTGATTCAACCTATTTAGTATTGCAAAGAATGATTTGCCTATCATGATTGTTGATGCAAAACTGATAACCCACCTTTTAAAAGCATGTGACACCAAAGAAGCTTAGGGAGGAAGGGAAAAGTAAACAAAGCTCACATAAATTGCCTAAAAAAGTATTAAACCAAACCTTCCCAGGAGAAAGTGAAACAAATACATACATTGTTTAGGTCTATTTCACAACAAAAGGCTGCAAAATAAATTTGCCCCCTGCTAATCAAACTGGTGTTACCAACAATCCCAACTCTGGTCAACCACCATAAAATAGGCAAGCACCCACAAGCTGCGACCTATAAACCAATCCACATAGAAAGTGAGGGAGGGTGGGAGTTTCTTCTTGCACATTCTGGTCCTGACTGAACTTCCTGCTGAAACTCTCCAGCCTTCTGAGACATGGTGCTGGGAAACAGCTCTTGCCAGTCACAACCGAATGAGAAGTAGGAGCCACCTGCCGTGCCACTGATCCCTATAATTGTGCTGTGCAGGAAGAAGCAACAGCTTCTTATTGCACGTTCTGGTCCTGACTGTGCTTCCTTTCCACTCTCCTAATCCAGTTATCCTCATGTAGCCCAACCTATTGACCTCAAGATGACCCTTCCACTTGGCCTCCATAGGGGTCAAAAACCCTTTCTTCAATGCTTTCAAACAGGGTTTCTCTATGCTTTAGATTGTTAACTCTTCAGAACAGACCCAAATTTGGGGCACCTCATAAAGGAGGTGGTAAAGAAACTATGTATTGATTTATTACAGTAGCACTACTATGTACAGCATAAACAGATTATATATAGATATATAAAATGATTGAGTGGAGTATTATTATTGTACACTTTTTATATAGTGCTACAAAATTCGGTAGCGCTTGGAACAAAGATAGGGGTATACAATGACAAAGATTTGTGGTTAGATACATAATACAAATACATACATGATATAACAAAACAATTTAGTGCATGAGGAAGAGCGCCTAAGAGCTTGCAGTCTAGTAAATTTAAAGTGAAACTAACAGGAAAGAAAGTGCATGATTATGCTTAATAGCTAACAGGGACAGTTCCTCCAGGGAAAAAAAAGTTTATTCAACACAGAAACATCCCTTTATAAAATGATCAAAGATTCTCCAGCTTGCAGAGAAATCATAGTCCAGACGGGGGCTGAACTCACTGAATACTCAAAAGTAAAAGGGCAGAACTCTCCAGCCCTGCAAAATCTCTAATTTCTGTATATGTATATGAAATTTCTGTGTATAGTATTTTATATTAGTCTACATTTCAGATTAAGTCCTTACACTTTGTGTATTGTATTTTATATTAGTCTACATTTCAGATTGGGCCCTTTCAGTATTATTGCATTTAAGCTTTGCACTTTCTTTTTTATATTTTAATACATTTAGATTTTACAAATTGTGATTATGTTTTGAAAGTTTCTTTGTTACATTAACAAATTTCGATCATATGTTGTATGTTTCTCTGTATCTTTTACATATTTTATTGCACTTTGTATTTGCTCCATTGTAAACTAAAACTGACAGTTTTAGAAAGAGGGAGGGACAGGGCAGTTCCCTGGGCTGAACAGGGGAGTTCCCAGGGTATGTCTGAAGTTATCTTACAATTCTTGTGAAATAATTTAAGCATTTAAAACAACATAGTCTCACTGATTTAGCTCACAGCTTTATACAGGTGAAGTTTGCTTAAAGGGACAGTCTAGTCAAAATTAAACTTCCATGATTAAGATAGAGAATGCAATTTTAAACAACTTTCCAATTTACTTTTATCATCAAATTTCCTTTGTCCTCTTGGTATTCTTTGTTGAAAGCTAAACCTAGGTATGCTCATATGCTAATTTCAAAGCCCTTGAAGGCCGCCCCTTATTTCAATGCATTTGGATTTTTAAACAATAACAATTCTGGAGTAGACTGTCCCTTTAAAGTTCTCACAATACACTTATTTTAACTAACAGAAAAGTAATATATAAAAAGTAATATATACTAAAATATAGACAAAAGCAAGTTAAATTGTAGTGAAAACATTTCCGTTTAATGTGTAATTGATGCAAACTGAACCTTTATATTAGCCCAAGTGTTCACTAGTTACTTTTTTTCTGCTATGTTAAATTTTGCATTCTAGAGACCTTCATTATTTTCTATGGAAGCCATCTCTCATCTCTCTGGGACTTCCAGGTTTGTCATATTGCTATTTACTGAATGCAGCCACTGTGAAGTCTGCATGATCATTTCTCTCCAAAATAGAGAATGTTTGATTATCTGGCCCATAGAAATTAATGAAGCTGTCTGGGAAACTAAAGCTAACAGTTTTTTTGTTTCATTTAAAAAGGAAGCAATACAAAGTGCAATGTAACTTGTAAAAGATTCACATAAATATACAAAGTATGATCTCAATTTGTAAAGTTACACAGAAACTGTAAAAGCATAATCAGAATTTGTAAAATCACAATCCTAAATACACTGCTTTATACAAAATAAAACACAAAATAGAAAGTGCAAAGTTCAAATGTAATAGATGTAAAGTAATATAAAATACAAAGCACAAAGTGTAAATGCAGCAGAACTGGCATGCCATGCAGTGCTATATTGCACTGGGCTTGTCTTTCCTTCACATACAGAAATGCAGGGAACGCCCCTTGGAGAAATAAAGCAAAATCTGCCTTTTGAATATTTCACTAGGGATTTCGCAATGCTGGAGGATCATTTTAGATCATCTCACTTGAGCAGAGAGCTTTCAATCATCAGACTCTTAGACAGAACAGAGAAAAATGTTTGATTTTCATGTCCATTTAATCATGTGGCTGCCTGAGGGAACTGCCCTCTTTGGCAGCTAAAGAGTTAAAGAATAATTTACAATTCTATAAGGGTAGAGTCGGATGTAAACACCAAAACACTGTAGAGATTCATCATCTGCTTTATTTTGCTAGATGGCTTTAGACAATTGTCTATCTAACCTTACTCTTGCTCAGAATCCAAACAGAGCTCTGTCCTTTTAGTACAAAAGCAATAGCCAGGGCCGCAGAGGTCACTGTGAAAGACTTATACAAAGTCACTCTTTCTGTGATTTGTGTTTTCTCGCCTGGCAGTTGTATTGATTGCGTCCAAATTGATTTTGGAAAGACAGCATACATGATAAGATGTGTGACATGAATCTATTTGGTGCATCCACATCTCAGCTGCGCAGAGCATAGATTGGCTGTCTTGCAATAACTCAAGGCTCTTCTCCTTTTTATTACGAATAGGGAAAAATACATTATTTAGAAATATTTATTTAAATTGCCCTACAAAGAAATCCTAATCTATAGGCTGAGTTCCCAATAACCAAAGTGGATCTATTTTTTGTTGTTGTGTAAATATATGTTGGTGTATACACAGAATATATGTATATGTATGTATGTATGTATTTATATGTGTGTGTGTATATATATATATATATATATATATATATATATATATATATATATATATATATATATATATATATATATATATATATACAGTGGATATACAAAGTCTATACACCCCTGTTAAAATGTCAGGTTTCTGTGATGTAAAAAAATGAGACAAAGATAAATCATTTCAGAACTTTTTCCACCTTTAATGTGACCTATAAACTGTACAACTCAATTGAAAAACAAACTGAAATCTTTTAGATGGAGGGAAGTAAAAATATAAAAATACAATAATATGGTTGGATAAGTGTGCACACCCTTAAACTAATAATTTGTTGAAGCAACTTTTGATTTTATTACAGTACTCAGTCTTTTTGGGTATGAGTCTATCAGCATGGCACATCTTGACTTGACAAGATTTGCCCACTCTTCTTTGCAAAAACACTCCAAATCTGTCAGATTGCGAGGGCATCTCCTGTGCACAGCCCTCTTCAGATCACCCTACAGATTTTCGATTGGATTCAGGTCTGGGCTCTGGCTGGGCCATTCCAAAACTTTAATCTTCTTCTATGAAGCCATTCCTTTGTTGAGTTGGATGTATGCTTTGGGTCGTTTTCATGCTGAAAGATGAATTTCTTCTTCATGTTGAGCTTTCTAGCAGAAGCCTGAAGGGTTTGTGCCAATATTGTCTGGTATTTAGAACTGTTAATAATTCCCTCTACCTTGAATAAGGCCCCAGTTCCAGCTGAAGAAAAACAGCCCCAAAGCATGATGCTGCCACCACCATGCTTCACTGTGGGTATGGTGTTCTTTTGGTGATATGCAGTATTGTTTTTGCGCCAAACATATCTTTTGGAATTATTGCCAAAAAGTTCAACCTTAGTTTCATCAGACCAGAACACATTTTCTCACATGCTTTTAGGGGTGTGTAGACTTTTTATATCCACAGTAGATATATATAGAATTAAACACACACACACACTAGGCAAAAGTTACTGCCTCCTAAATTTATGGCCTGTCTCCTAGATTGTGAACAAATTTGTATATAATTGTATTATGTGTATGTAAAATGTGTGTGTGTGTATATATCTATCTATCTATCTATCTATCTATATATATATAACTTTATTTTGTTATTTAAAATAGCTGATTTGAGGCAGAATACATGATGAGTGGGTGGAGGAAGAGACAAAAAATGATGCTCCGGTTTGATCTTTTAAACTATAATTTTAATTTTAATTAAATTAAAACTTATTTAGAGAAAAAAATTAAAGCGTTCAGGTTAGCATTATAGGATTACAGTGTTAGCCACAGTGAGAGGATAGATTATTTACTGTCACTTTAAAGAGACAGAAAACCACAAAAATGTTTTTCATGATTTGGATAGAACATAATTTCAAGTAACTTTTCAATTTACTTCTATTATCACATTTTCTTCATTCTCTTGTTATCCTTTGCTGAAGGAACAGCATTGCACTACTGGCAGCTAGCTGAACACTTCTAGTTAGCCAATCACAAGAGACAAATCTGTGCAGGCACCAATCAGCAGCTAGCTCTCACTAGTGTAGGATATGTGAGTATTCTTTTTCAACAAGGGATACCAAAAGAACAAAGCACATTTGATAATAGAAGTGAATTTAAAAGTGTCTTAAATTTACATTCTCTATCGGAATCATGCAAGTTTATTTTTGTTTTTCCTATGTCTGTAAATATTA
Organism: Bombina bombina; assembly: GCF_027579735.1. Lineage (NCBI taxonomy): Eukaryota > Metazoa > Chordata > Amphibia > Anura > Bombinatoridae > Bombina > Bombina bombina. The sequence goes on from NC_069509.1 coordinate 159,003,037, forward strand.
CACTTGTTATACTGAAACATTTAGTATTAAGCTTTGATGTTTGTTTAGAACTAAATCACTAACTGTTGCTTTATGTAATGAACATGAAAATATTTATCCATTTGTATTTTTTTGTGTCTAATGTAAAGTAGTTTTAGGATCATTGCATATTTGTTTCTGTTTTGTGGCTGCTGTTCTGAACAAGGGCCTTTTTTCCCCTTATGAATTCACAATCTCTACAGCTTAAATCCATTAACAGATTGGTTTTTATCTGGTATGCAAGGCTTTGCACCTTGATGAAATCCTGATATCATCTCACTCACTGTTTTCTGATTAAGTTCTTTTTCCATGTGCTGATAGATATGTACGGAAGCTTATTGCTAACCAATTACACAAGATGGGAAAAGCGAATACTGTTTTTTTCCAAAAATCCATGCTCAACTGCACGTTGTTTACAGTCTAAACCAGTAATGGCTTATGCTGCATGACAGTAACCTTGCTCTGTAATGGATCATATTTCCGTCTGCTTTAAAAATGCTGTTACAGAAGGAAATTATTGTATGCCGCTTGTTATAATTTACCAGACCTAGGTTTATAAAGGGACAGTAAAGTCCAAAATAAACTTAAAGGGACAGTGAAGTCCAAATTAATATTTCATGATTCAGATAGGGCATGTCATTTTAAACAACTTTCCAATTTACTTTTATCATCAATTTTGTTTTGTTCTCTTGGTATTCTTAGTTGAAAGCTAAACCTAGGTAGGCTCATATGCTAATTTCTAAGCCCTTGAAGGTCGCCTCTTATCTGACTGCATTTGACAGTTTTTTTTATAAGTAAAGGGTAGTTAGTTCATGTGTGTCATATAGATAACATTGTGCTCACTCCATGGAGTTATTTATGAGTCGGCACTGACTGGCTAAAATGCAAGTGAGATAAGGGGGCAGTCAGCAGAAGCTTAGATACAAGGTAATCACAGAGGTTAAAAAGTATATTAATATAACTGTGTTGGTTATGCAAAACTGGGGAATGGTTAATAAAGGGATTCTCTATATTTTTAAACAGTAATATTTTTGGTGTTCACTGTCCTTTTAAATGGGTTTGATAGAAAAGTTTTAAACACATTTCCAATTTACTCCTATTATCAATTTTGCTTAGTTCTCTTGGTGTCCTTTCCTTTGTAATTTAGTTATACAATGTTGTAAAACACTGCTGCCATAGAGTACTAAAGACGCGTGCACACTCCTGAGCTCTAAGGAGTCTACCTAGTTATACTCTTCAATAAATGATACCAAGAGAACAAAGCAAATTTTAAAACAAAAATACAATGGAAAGTTGTTTAAAATTGCTCTATCTGCCTCTTCCCCCCCTCCTCCCCCCCCTTCCCTCTCCCCCTTTTTTTTTTTTTTGTTTTGTTTGTTGTTTTTGTTGTCTAGGTTCATGGTTTATAGAAGGGTTAGGTAGGTACGAGCAGAGGGAAATTTTGGTAGGGAGGTAGGTTCAGTAAGTACAAGCTATAATCAAGGATATAATCAAATAAAATGTAGGCTGACTATAAGCGGGGGAATGTCGAGAGGAAGATGAAGGGATTTAATTGGCAACTATTCAATGAAGAATTTTTTTGTATCTACAAGATAGCCAAGCAGAGGGCCGAACTTTTTTTTTCTTTTTGATTGGTAAAAGTAATAATCGGCTAGATGATAAGTTACACATACCAATAATCTCTTCTCTCTCTTCTTTCTTCTTTTTTTTTTTTTTTTTTTTTTTTCTTCCCTTTTTTTCTTTTCCTTGCGATTTAACTTAATCAGGTTTAATTAATATTGTACTTAATTCTGGATCTAAATAATGTTTATGATTAAAATGTGTCTTGTATGATGTAAATAATTGTTTGAATGTAAAAGTAATGAACATTAATAAAAAAGAATATAAAAAAAAAAAAAAATTGCTCTATCTGAATCATGAAAGTTTAATTTTGACGTTACTGTCCCTTTAAGTATATCTACAGGTTGATGTAGCAGCGGGAAAAAAACAACAAGCTTAGAGTTAAAAATAAGAGAATGCGGAGTTCTGACTTTGCTGTAAGTATAAATATAGATAAGTATAGTAGTTTTATAATATCAATTTTTACTTTAATATACCTAAAAAATGGTCACATTTTTAACACAAAGATCAACATCTCCAAAATGTCCCCAGGGGCTTTGCTATAAGTCTACTTAGCTACCAGTCTGTAAGCTCCCTGCCCTGCATGATCTTGATTGACAGACGATATGGTACATATGCACCAATCTGAGCATGTGAAGTCTCTGGCATTGGTACTGGACAAGAATATTTTATTAGTATGTAAAGACAATAAATGCCAGATGGTTATTTTATGCATAATTTAATACTACTGATGTGAAAGGACCACTTAAGTTGATAGCTTTGCTGAAGGTAAACCGACTGCTGAAAACTGAATTTGATTTCTGAGGTTTTGTAATCGCACTGGAGGAAAATTGTGTATTCAGAGCTGCCTTTCTATTGTGTGATCTGGAGAAGAGACTTTCAATACTGTGCCACACTACCCTTTGATATGATTTGACATCTGCAAGTGGTTTTTTTTATTCTGTTACATTCTATTATTTAGATTGCAATTACTTTCTAACAGGGGAGACAGATAACACCTTGGTCTGACAAACAATAGTAACTTTTGCCTAAGATTCTTCTTGTATTCCTATTGTTACAGAACCCAGGTGACTGTTAAAGGGATACTAAACCCATATTTTTTTCTTTCATGATTCAGATAGTGCAGCAATTTTAAGCAATTTTCTAATTTACTCCTATTTTTATTTTTTCTTTGTTAGCTTGGTATCTCTATTTGAAAAAGCAGAATTGTAAGTTTAGGAGCCGGCCCATTTTTGGTTAAGCACTGGCTAGCGCTTGCTGATTGGTGGCTATATTTAGACACCAATCAACAAGCACTGCCTAGGTGCTAAAACAAAAATGGGCCAGCTCTTAAGCTTACATTCCTGCTTTTTCAATTAAAGATAGCAAGAGAATGAAGAAAATTTGATAATAGGAGTAAATTAGAAAGTTGCTTAAAATTGCATGCTCTGTCTGAATTATAAAATAAAACGTTGGGTTTAGTATCTCTGTAGTTATTTACAAATCTGACGTGTTGTTTCCTTGAAATACTACCAGCTTCAAGAAACCATTTCCTGATCTCACCAGGTATAATATCTGATGTCTACAATATTTATTACTTGCAATTGCAAGCAATATATTGCAGTACACTACTTTGCTTTCTGGGTAATATTGAACAAGGTCTGTCTGGAAATAGCCAAAGGGCTTCTTCATAGTAACAGAGGTCTGTATGATACAGCTGAGGAAACTATCTGCTATTAGCTGCTTGGATCCTCTGGACTAGACATGTCACAAAACACATCTGGAAGTCATTGTGCTCTGGGGATTTTTTTAAAGTCATTACCGGATATCCATCCAACAGCATACAATATTCTTTATTTGTTATTGAAGGCAAGAGTGTAGTCATTCTAGTATTCTGTTAACCCACTGGCTCCCTGAGAGCACTAAAGTGCTAAAGAGTTAAAGGACTAGTAAATATAGTAGATTTGCATTATCAACAAATGCATGATTGAACTTCAAATGAGTAGTAGATTGTTTTCAGACAAATTTCAGTTTATGTCTATTGCCACTCCCACTGCATCATGTGACAGCCATCTGCCAATAACAAATGCATATATTCCGTGAATTATTGCACATGCTTAGTAGAAGCTGGTGACTCAAAAAGTGTAAATATAAAAAGACTAACATATTTTGTTAATAGAAGTAAATTTGAAAGTTGTTCAAAATTGCATGCTCTGTCTGAATCATGAAAGTTTAATGTTGACATGAGTGTCCCTTTAAATGTAACTTTTGTGAATAGTGTAACTTTTGGTTACGTTTAAAAAGAGAATTTTTTAAATGAAAAAGTTAAGGTAAAGCTGTTTCAATGACAATAACAGGAACTGCAAACTAATCTATAGAATTGATGTTCCGGATAAAGGGATAGCCTGCTTGATTTTTTATTGTTTAAAAAGATAGATAAGACATTGACTACCCATTCCCCAGCTTTGCACAATCAATATTGTTATATAAATAACACTGAAATAAGGGGGGCAGTCTGCAGAGACTTAGATATAAAGTAATCACAGAGATAAAAATTATATTTATAAAACAGTATTGGTTATTGAAAACTGGGGAATGGTTAATAAGGGGATTATCAAACATTTTGGGTATACTGTCCCTTTAAAAAAGTTTTCTTGCTGGGCTTCTTGAAAAGTAATAAATAAAACATTTTTAGTACATGTAAATGTGTCCGTGGCATGTTTAGATAATAAATATGGACAACTGTATATTAGAAACACGTTTCGCTATTTACCATAGTTGCATGAAGTATATTCTGTGTATGAGACATGTGTTAACCATATGAATACAGATGATGTAGCAGAATTAGCTTTTGTCCCTTCCCTGTGGTGTAACAGACAGATCTCTACCAGCATGACTGCAGTCGCTTCGGGTAATAATGAGGATGTTCTGGTATTGCATCATAATGCTTTCTGCTGGGGAATCAGCAGCACATGGTGAGGCAGAATTATGTCATCAGCATAAAGGAGGGCCCACAAGTATCCAATTCTTAATTATTTTGTGTCTCTATAGTATCCAATTCTTTATTATTTTGTGGCTCTATAGTATCCAATTCTTTATTATTTTGTGTCTCTATAGTATCCAATTATATGTCTCTATAGTATCCAATTCTTTATTATTTTGTGTCTCTATAGTATCAAATTCTTTATTATTTTGTGTCTCTATAGTATCAAATTCTTTATTATTTTGTGTCTCTATAGTATCCAATTCTTAATTATTTTGTGTCTCTATAGTATCAAATTCTTTATTATTTTGTGTCTCTATAGTATCAAATTCTTTATTATTTTGTGTCTCTATAGTATCAAATTCTTTATTATTTTGTGTCTCTATAGTATCCAATTCTTTATTATTTTGTGTCTCTATAGTATCCAATTATTTATTATTTTGTGTCTCTATAGTATCTAATTCTTTATTATTTTGTGTCTCTATAGTATCTAATTCTTTATTATTTTGTGTCTCTATAGTATCCAATTCTTTATTATTTTGTGTCTCTATAGTATCTAATTCTTTATTATTTTGTGTCTCTATAGTATCCAATTCTTTATTATTTTGTGTCTCTATAGTATCCAATTATTTATTATTTTGTGTCTCTATAGTATCCAATTCTTTATTATTTTGTGGCTCTAAATTAAATTGAGAAGACAGTATTAAATGGGCATTAAACCTAAAAAAAAGTTATTTTATAATTCAAAAAAATATAATTTTAAATAACTTTCCAATGTACTTCTGTTATCTAATTTGCCTCATTCTCTTGATATCCTTTGTTGAAAAGCATATGTATATGCATATAATATATGTATTCTATTAATATACTTTATTATGGCCTTTAAACCTATAAAGTTCTGGCTGTCTCTAAGCCCCTGTAGACAGCCTCTTATCTCAGTGCTTTTTTATAGCTTATCACAGCTAGTGCATGTGTGCCGTATAGATACCACTGTGCTCACTCCCGTAGTGTTATTTATGAGTCAGCACTGATTGGTTAAAATGCCAGTCTGTCAAAAGAACTGAAATAAGGGGCAGTTTGCAGAGGTTTAGATACAAGGTATTCACAGAGGTAAAAAGTATATTAATATAACTGTGTTGGTTATGCAAAACTGGGGAATGAGTAATAAAGCGTTTATCTATCTTTTTAAACTATAAACATTTTGGTGTAACTGTCTCTTTAAAATAGTAATAGCTTTTACTTAAACCATTTTTGTTAATGCAAGTATATTGGGGGGGAAAATGCTTGTATTTCAAAATAAAATGCACTGAAGTACATTTGAGGGTACAATTTTAAACAACTTTCTAATTTACTTTATTTTGTAATTTAATTTGCTTCATTCTCTTGGTATCCTTTGTTGATACCTAGGTAGGCTAAGAAGCAACAAAGCACTACTGAGAGTTAGCTGCTGATTATTGGCTGCCCACATATGCCTCTTGTCATCTAGCTACCAGTAAGTAGTTCATTGCTGCTCCTTCAAAAAAGCAAAACAAGACAATTGAAGACATGTTTGGGGATTTGGGTCCCTTTAAAGGGACACTCAACTCAAATTAAATTTTAATGATTCAGATAGAGCGAGACGGATCCCAGGGCTTTTGCCTTTAATGCAGACCTTGGGATCCGCCTCGCTAAGCCTCCATATTGGGAGTGCTCTGTGAAGAAGTGTCAGGCTTAGCGTGACTCTCCAGCGCGCTATAGGTATTTTAAACTCCTAAGGTAATTTAAAGGAAACGACTAAATGCTGCCAAATTTCATCAGTATTTATTAATTTTCTTAAGATTTCGGTATGTATTTGTTCGGATATTCATTTCGTCAAAACAAGATCAATATTTGTGTTTCTTTAAAAATCTGCATTCGTCACAAAACAAATACACGTCTAGTTAGCAGCAATTTTAAACAACTTTACAATTTACTTCCATTAACATAATGTGCACAGTCTTTTTATATTTACACTTTTTGAGTCACCAGCTCCTACTGAGCATGTGCAAGAATTCACAGAATATACGTATATGCATTTGTGATTGGCTGATGGCTGTCACATGATACAGGAGGAGTGGAAAAAGGCATAAATTAAATTTGTCCCCCAAAAAAATCTACTATTCACTTGAAGTTCAGACTCAGTGCTATTGCATTGTCTTGTTATAATGCATTTGTTCATTATGCAAATTTACTGTATTTACTGATACTTTGGCTTTGACTGTCATGTCCCTTTAAACTCTGTAATTGGTGACAAGCTTGCTTGCAAAACTGAAGATATTTTTGTAATCACATCGGAAGAAATCTCCCACTCTCTTGCTCTATGTTCCAAGACTGCGATTCTATAATTTTGGTAGCCTCTTCCTATTTTTCTTGTTACAATTATCGGATATGGTTTCATTATTCCAAACCACAAACAGTGTTGTCAGAAATCTAAGCCGCACCAAAGAGTTCCTAATCAATATAATTAGCTGTAATTATAGTTGATCATTCTGCAGCAAGATGATATGCACGTTAGCTGCTCTGTGGTGTTCAGCTCTTTGGTGTAAAGTGCCACAGTAGCCACAGACGTTTATAATTATTACTTGAGTCTAAACTGAAATTACAGCTGGATTTAAACTGATTATAGTTCCTTAAAATAGGGATGAGTTTTATCTGAGTGATAAAGGACACAGTGATGAGATTTATACATACATTGTAGTATTCACTCAGGTCAAATTAAACTTTCATGATTCAGATACAGCATGCAATTTTAAGCAAATTTCCAATTTAATTCCATTAAAAGAAATGTGCACAGTCTTTTTATATTTAGACTTTTTGAGTCACCAGATCCTACTGAGCATGTGCAAGAATTCACAGGCTATATGTATATGCATTTGTGATTGGCTGATGGCTGTCACATGGTACAGAAGAAGTGGAAATACTCATTTGAAGTTCAGACTAATCAGTATATTTATGAAGCAGCGGAGGCTACTTATTCCACGTGTGCCTTCTTGCTTGCCGGAAATGTAAGTTAAGAAGCAGCGGTCTTAAGACCGTTGCTCCTTAAAGGGATAGTAAACACTAAAAATGTTATTCTTTAAAATGATAGATAATCCCTTTATTTACCATTCCCCAGTTTTGCATAACTGAGTTATAGAAATATACTTTTTACCTCTGTAATTACCTTGTATCTAAGCTTCTGCAGACTGCCCCTTATCTCAGAACTTTTGACAGACTTGCATTTCAGGCAATTAGTTCTGACTCTTAAATAACGTCAAGTGCATGAGCACAGTGTTATCTATATGAAACACATGAACTAACGCCCTCTAGCTGTGGAAAAACTGTCAAATGCAGAGGCGGCCTTAGAAATTAGCATATGAGACTACCTAGGTTTAGCTTTCAACTAAGAATAACAAGAGAACAAAGAAAATTTGATGATAAAAGTAAATTAGAAAGTTGTTTAAAATGACATGCTCTATCTGAATCATGACAGTTTAATTTGGACTTTACTATCCCTTTAACTCTTCCGCTACCTCTGAGGTGACGTACCGCAATCATCCCGATCAGATACGATCGGGATGATTGACACCCCAATTTGCTGCGAATGTGCAGGGGGCGGCATTGCACAAGCATTTCACTATACGCTGTCGGCATTTAGCAATGTCGGGCGAACATGATTCGCTACCGCGAATCATGTCCACCCGATAGTTAATAAATCTACCTCTAAGTGCTATTGCATTGTCTTGTTATCAGGCGTTTATTCATTATGCAAATCTACTGTATTTACTCATTACTGGTCCTTTAAAAGAAACATAACTGTGGGCAGGACAGTAAAGTCAAAATTACACTTAAAGGGATAGAAACCCTAACATTTTTCTTTCATGGCTCAGACAAAACATTTGATTTTAAACTATTTTCCAATTTACTTCAATTCTTTAATTTGCTTTATTCTCTTGGTATCCTTTTTGAAAAACATACCTATTTAGACTCAGAAGCAGCAATGCATTACTGAAAGCTAGCTGCTGATTGGTGGTTGCACACAAATGCCTTTTTTCTTTGGTTCACCAGATGTGCTCAGCTAGATCCCAGCAGTGCATAGCTGCTCCTTCAACAAAGAATACCAAGAGAATGAAGCTATTTTGATAATATAAGTAAATTGGAAAGTTGTTTTAAATCACATGCTCTATCTGAATCATGTAAGAAAATTTTGGGGGTTTCATTTCCCTTTAAGTATTATATCTAAAAAGCATTTTTAACTGAATCAAGGACTGTATATAAAAAATAAAAACATTTTGAATTAGTCATGGAAGTTCCAATAATGAATAAAAGCAGAGGGGTAATAAAGGGTTAAGGAAAGATCACTAACTAGAGGAGGCGGAGGCGGAGAATGCAATAAAAAGATTCAAGGCGATGTGATCAGGTATCTTGATAAAGGCGAAAGCTGAAACACATAGATCAACTGATGCTTTAAAAGTTGAGAACTGTATGCTGATGAAACAGAGGGATAGTTATAGGCCTGAACTGATCCTATTAGCTACATAATCTGACGCGTTTCGCTCTTTCGCTTGCCCTTTCTAAAGCCAAAGCATTAAACGCGTCAGATTATGTAGCTAATAGGATCCGAATGTCCCTGTACACTGTACATTGTTTTTATTTGAAGTTTACAATACAAGTTTAAGTTTAAATTACTCCCGCATACAATTTTAAATGACTCCAGAACATACAATTTAAACAACTTTCCAATTTACTTCTATTATCAAAATTGCTTTATTCTGTTGTTATCCTTTGCTGAAGGAACAGCATTGCACTACTGGCAGCTAGCTGATCACATCTAGTTAGCCAATCACAAGAGACAAATGTGGACAGGCACCAATCAGCAACCAGTTCCCACTAGTGTAGGATATGTGCATTATTATTTTTTTTTACAAAGGGATAGCAACAGAACGAAGCACATTTGAAAATAGAAGTGAATTTAAAAGTGTCTTAAAATGACATGTTCTCTCTAAATCATGCACGTTTATTTTTTACTTTTTTGTCCCTTTAAACTTTTACAGGCTTTAAAAATCGATTAAATATTAATTAAAAAAGATTTCATAGTCTCCAAATAAAATATTCTACATTGTTTCTAATCTAATATATCCTATAAATGCATTTCTCATTATAATGTTACCCAAATTATCATTTTTTTCTAAACTAAAAATTTGGAAAGGATAAAGAAAGTGTTAAAAGCTACCAAGATATGGTTTCATACTTTTTTTTAGAGACAACTGCTAACTCATTGACTGATAATAAGGAGAGACGATATTATTAAAGTGATAGTAAATACTAGCGTTTTTGAAATGCTAGGATTTATCAGTGGAACAAATGAAGGGGACTTTCAGTCGTGAAGTATAAAATACTTCATGCTGAAATTTCCTTTATTTGTCTGAAGCATTCACCGCGCTGAGCACCTCAGGCAGCCCATAGCAGAACGCTATTTTATCACTGAGGTGACGTTTCCACCTCTTAGCCAATAGCTGTGCAGGCCAGCTGGCATTATATGTTAAAGTGAAATTAGAGGCGCCCTCATGTACTGGCAGTTATTAATTTGCCAGTAATGGTGTGCTATGTGCTACAATAAAGTGTTAAATGTATAACTTGTCACTAATTGTTTTTATATTGACAATACAATGTATGATGTAACAAGCAAAATAACAACCTACATATATAAATATAAATTGTTAGACTCAAACGATTTTATCAAAGTATACTACAATGATATGACTATCCCTCTGTCAATATAAGTAAGATAGTCCACACTCTCAGAGGTATTAAAATCTCCAGGCAGCAGACTCATTCCAGATAGGTGTTGGCAATCACAGGTTCTGTTCAAAAAGAGAAAAGAGAAGAGGCGCCAAATGGTGTGTATCGTTTTAAATTCAGTAGGCCATGCCCCCAGATAAAAACTACTTACAAAATTTCCAGCACTTGAGAAGTGCCACAAATGCCTTCTGAACTGTTAGCAGCCGTCCAGCTAGCTGAATTGTACCAGTACTGCTTCAATAATGTGCTGTGTGAGACAAAAAACACAAAAGTGCCACAATAGTGTGTATCAGTGTGATCACTTGTGAAAGCGCAATAATTGAAATGTACTCACAGGATATAGGGCACTTGAGAAGTGCCACAAAAACCTCCTGGACACTTGTCAGCTGTCCAGCTCACTGATTTCACCGATATCCTCTGTGTTCAATAGTTCAGGTCACAAAAGGGCTCCAATGAAGCACTCTACGATATACCTGCAGCTCAGTGTCCTGTTACTTGCATAAATGGCTGTCAGTATTAAATGCCAAAAAATGCCGTGCTACTTGTAATTGTAATATATAAAAAGATATTTATTTAAAAACAATGTTACACTACGCGTTTCCCGGTTGCTAAGACCGCTTCCTCAGGTGACAACCGGGAAACGCGTAGTGTAACATTGTTTTTAAATAAATATCTTTTTATATATTACAATTACAAGTAGCACGGCATTTTTTGGCATTTAATACTGACAGCCATTTATGCAAGTAACAGGACACTGAGCTGCAGGTATATCGTAGAGTGCTTCATTGGAGCCCTTTTGTGACCTGAACTATTGAACACAGAGGATATCGGTGAAATCAGTGAGCTGGACAGCTGACAAGTGTCCAGGAGGTTTTTGTGGCACTTCTCAAGTGCCCTATATCCTGTGAGTACATTTCAATTATTGCGCTTTCACAAGTGATCACACTGATACACACTATTGTGGCACTTTTGTGTTTTTTGTCTCACACAGCACATTATTGAAGCAGTACTGGTACAATTCAGCTAGCTGGACGGCTGCTAACAGTTCAGAAGGCATTTGTGGCACTTCTCAAGTGCTGGAAATTTTGTAAGTAGTTTTTATCTGGGGGCATGGCCTACTGAATTTAAAACGATACACACCATTTGGCGCCTCTTCTCTTTTCTCTTTTTGAACAGCTGGCATTATGCACGCTATTGGCTAAAATCACCTCAGTGATAAAATAGCATTCTACCATGACTGAAAGTCCCCTTAATTTGTTGCACTGGTAAATCCTAGTGTTTCAGAAACGCTAGGATTTACTATCACTTTAAATTTTGAGTTTCTGCTCAATTTCTTATAGACATCTCTGGTAACTAGTAAGAGTTAACACCAGATGCTTTTAACTAGCTTTGCATCCCAGAAGTAGTTTTAGGTGACACCCCTGGAACATTCAATGTGGTCAGTTCCATATTTGACAATTTAAAAAGGCAAAATATCAAAGCACGTTGAATGCAGTACGGAAATGAACATACTTTAATGAAATTTGGTTGCAGAACACTATGCCAATTTGAGGATATAGGAGGAAGTTAAAAGAATGTGTTGTTAATTTTGCATTTTTTTTTTTTTTTTGGATTAAAATAAGGAATTATAATTATTAAATTAGACACGCTGAATACTTGCCTAATCTCTAGCCTGCTTTTCATCAGAAAGCATAACGATGATGCACGGAAAAACAAAACAACATCTTTTGGTTGTAATCTTTTGGTTTAAAATATTTTGAAAACATTAAGTTAATTTCTCTGTTTTAAATTATGTTCTAAAAAATCAGTGTAATTTTTGTTTTACATAGACTAAATCTGTTGGAACGCTTGGCTGTTGGAAGGGTTGCATACAGACGCAGCACCAGTAATATATTACTTTTGGGGGGTGACAAATGCTTATCCTTACTGAGTCAGTAAAACATGCGAACAGAATCTCCGTTTCGGTATTGGTGGTCAATACTTGTGGGGCATGAGTGCTGCATGGGTGGAGTTGAGCAGAGAGGGGTTGTTACTGGGCATAGTTAGGGGTGTTGGTATGACATTCAGTGGTGTGGCTAGATGGGACAAAAAAGCAGCCAAGAGGGCTCTTATTTCCCTCCTCCTCAGCACAAAGGGGATACAAGATTGAAAAACTGGGGTGGAATTGCCACTGGCTGCATTCCATTTTTACACAAATTAATATTATCGGTTATTTGTAGAGCGCCAACAGATTCCGCAGCGCTAGATTGTTACTGTCCAAACTTTGTGACTGTCCAAAAATGGAGACTTACTTCTCTGATTGGTTGGAAGAAATAAAGCAAACTCTGAAGTTAACAGTGTATTTTTAAGCAAAAATGAGATATGCACTTTTTTTTGTAGAACTATTTTGTGTTTATGCAAGAAGTGTTATTTTTTACATTTCATACAACTTTTCCATGTAACTTTAAGCTAAATTATTTTGACTGCACATTTTTCTTTTTTAGGCTATTTAATTATCTTGATTTAGGTGCTAGATTGGAAAAAACCAGAGCTGTTTCTCTCCCTAATTATTTCTGCTCTGAGTTAGGAATTCCCATCTGAACGAACTGAGAAGATGCCAAAAAATGTGCAGTTCTTTAATTAGCCATTGTAATTGTTCCACACTAATCTATGTGATTAGCAACGGCATTAAATACAGCACAAATAATAGGTCTGGCCTTGTAACCACCACATGCAATATACTTTTAGTGGGCTGGCCTTTGAAAGCAGTGAAATAAATATGTTAAAATCTTAACAAGAGAAAAATAAAATTGAAAATGAATGGAAACTGGAATTAATTTATCTAAGGTTTTACCCATTACGACAATTTTTTTTTCTTCAAACCTCCAACTTCTCAGTTTCATAAAATAGTCGTTTAGCCAAAAAAAACTTTATAAAAATGTAAATAAATTTTAATATATATATATACAGTTTATATATATATATATATATATATATATATATATAGAGGAGACACTCTCTGGTCTTTTAACAAGTGAAGTTTATTAGCAAGCGTGACGTTTCAGGGACACATATATCAATATAAACCTCTGTGTCTAAGAAGTAAAGGAAATCAACATAAAAAGTGAGATACACACAGTGTTAAATGTCAAAAACAGCGTCAGGCTCCCCTTATAGAAATCCGGTTGACAAACTCATCATCTTTACAGCTATACTATTATGGCATATCCTCAATATATATCTCTATGTACATCAACTTTAATATCTATGCTGCAAGAATTTACAGCTCATATTAGTTGAAGATTACCTTCTGATGAGCCCCTGTGTTCCCATGTCAGTGGCGTGCAGCATTGCCGTGTTATCGTTCACCCGGTCTCATTACACTGACGTCACCACTCAGGGACATACCAGGGATAATTACACGCTGTTGCCATAGGGATCAGCAGGTGTCAGCGCCCCCTCTGGTATCACTGAATGAAACATGCTCCACTATGCCGGCTGAACAGTGCAATGCGAGGACACTGTCAAGTAGATACATATTATTTAAATAAATTGGCAAATAGTGAAATATAGAAGGATACACCAATAAATGCAAAACAAGATGGCATCAACAGTGAATAAACATTTAAGCAAAACATACAGCTTATCAAACCTACCTGATGCCTATATTCAACACAGGGGTAAATACCGCTATCTCATAAGTCTATCTCGTAAGTATATACAACCTACGGTGATGAAGTATATCTGGTAACAAAAATATATACATAGTACAATCAATGGTTCTATGGTCCAATGTAATAATAATGTTGTGCCATAACTTAAAGCCTAATAATGAATATTGGCAGGCTACATTACTGTTACAGATCCACTAGAGATATACTCTCAGTATTAACTAAAGAGAACCAATATTACTACCAGAAGGGTTCAGTATAACAACCTAAGAGCTAAATGCTAAGGATTAAGACTGAGTGAATACTATGTACTAATCACCTATGTCCATAATTACAGAGGCCAAGACCATAATATACTGTTCTAAGGGTGAATGTCTCAAAGTACATGTAGACCTCAAATATCTAAGTGTATAGATGTCATATAAAAGAATGTCATATACAGAAGGGCGTCATATAAAAGGGAAAATCCACTATTCATGGGATCCTAAATGAATGGGGTATTTAAAGTAAAAAAGATATACTCATGAAAATGGAAAGGTGTCTCTCATACATTAAGGATCATGGTACTCTCATTCATAGAAGTCCACACATTTGTAGAAAGTCTGATTACGGAGTCCATTTTTGATGATTGGATATCATTAAAGGTTAACATCTACTCAATCAGATAGTCCCTTATAAGAAGCAGTGCCAATCCAGGCTAACATTGAGTCCCTTAGGGCGTAGAGTATTGAGTTTGAAGATCAACTTGGACTCTATTTGGAGCAATTTAAAATATAATATAGGTGCATGGTCGATCAACTCGAAGCGGAGGTCCTGGACTGTGTGTCGGCTTATAGCAAAGTGGTGGGTCATTTTTTTTTACTTTTTCATATCTCTAACTTTTTTCCTCTGGGCTAGTAGCTTTTAACCCCTGACTAGTAATCCATAGTGATATTATATATATATATATATATATATATATATATATATATATATATATATATATATAAATATATTTTATTTATTTATAAAATTAGTTCTTAAAGTCTTTGGTCTAGGTCTATAGGAATCAATATTCAAATGTTATATTCAATATTAATGTTATAATAACAATTAATAATGTTAATATTCCTTATATAAAATCATTTGAGTGACAAAAATGTTGAGGGAAAAATTAATTCTAAGATTGAATTTCAAAATAAACACATATAGCCATCTGTTTACTTGATTATTTTTTGTCTCTTCTTTTTTTCTCTTTTTTCTTTTCTGGAAGTGGTCATTGAGAACAAGATTTTGATTTTGTTTAATGTATATGGTCCAAATGAGCAAGACAAAATATTTTTTGAGAAGTTACTAACTGTAATGATGTGATTCTGTAATTCTCAAATAATATTAGATGGAGACTTCAATCTAACCCCTGATCTTCCAATGGACAGAAGAGGGAAAAAGATCTCCTGTCTAAACATAGTTTAAGAAAAGGAAGAATGTATAAAAGGATTCTCTCACTTTTAAATCTCGTTGATGTATGGATACTAGACAACCCTATTGTAATGAAATGTTCTTGCTTCTCCAAAATGTGCCAGGTCTGTTCACAAATTCATTTCCTTCTAGTTTCTAAATCACTTGTAAACCTGGTAAAAAAAAAATATTGAATATTGAAAATATTTTGATATCAGATCATGCCCTTATTTTAGTTAGAATACATTTGGGGGTTAGCGATAAGTTAACAAACTATTTTAGATACTCTAGATATCTTTCTGTTTCAGGACATTATAAATAATATATGTTAGAGGATTGGGAGGAATTTGTTAATAATAATAGACAGCATACTTCAAATGCAGAACTCGCCAGGGAGACAGGGAAAGCATATATGAGAGGTATAATAATGACATATAGTGCTAATATGACAATGTTGAATTAAAAAAAAAAATGAAACCAAAAACTTGCAATAGCATATAGAACCTATTTGAAATTGCATTCATCAGAGAATTTAGCAGGTAAGAAACAGATGGGTACTTCTTTAAAGGGATAGTCAACTCCAATTGTGTTATTGTTTAAAAAGATAGATAATCCCTTTATTACCAAGTACCCAGTATTGCATTACCAACATGATTATATTAAAGGGACAGTATACTGTAAAATTGTGTTTACCTTAATGTATTTCCAACAGCTTGTATAGAATGTATGAGAAATTGCATTTTCAGGTTTATATGTGTATACAAAATTGCTGGTTTTGTGCTTTGAAACCACAGCCTGTTATAATGGGTTGAGCTTGCAGGTAAAATGAGATATCATTATGTTATCACTTTGTGTACACACACTTGCTTTCTTATCTTATATGTGTCTGTAAACCAAAGCTCAATACTTAGAGAGAACAATGGAAAATGATCATTCCCTTAGTTATCTCTTCTACACCCCACTGAGAGTGTAATTTCTTCTGCTGACTGTGTTTACATAGCCTGTTAATATCCTGGACATAAGTCTAGAAACTTTCAGTATAGGTGGGGATACCACAGGCTAAATCAGCTATTTCAAACACTGAAATAAGGGTAAAGGAGCTACTTGCAAAATGTATTATGCTCCAGCAGGTAAAATTGATTATTGGGAGCAAATTAAAGGGGAGAAATTTTGGAGGTAAACTGTCCCTTTAATATGCGTTTTACCTCTATGATTACCTTGTATCTAAGCTTCTAAAAACTGCCACCTTATCTCAGTTCTATTTACAGACTTGCATTTTCGCTAATCAGTGCTGACTCATGAATATTTATAAAAGGTCATCAGTTAAGAATATGAGACGGGTTTACATATTGTTAACTACTATTGACTTGCTAATAAAAATAAATGTAAGGGGACTGTGTCAATGCCAGGAGCTTGTCTGTTGGTAAAAGATTTAGAAAAAGCATTTGACTGAAGAGAATTACCTAATTTATTTAATTTACTCTCAACATACAACTTTTTTAAAAATGGTTCAAAAGATATACTGTTCTCTAATAGCACATATTGGTATTAATGGGGAAAATTTAGCAAATATTTTTATGGAAAGAGGAACAAAGCAGGGATGTCCCCTGTCACCCTTGCTATTTGATCTTGCATTAGAACCTTTAGCAGTAAAACTTTAAATGGTTCTTTCAGGCCTTGTAATTCGGGATACAAAACATCAACTATCGCTATATGCTGATGATATTCTATTATTTATACAAAATCCATAAAATTAATTCTGGTAATCTTGAATATGATTAACAACTTTGGTGAATTTCCAGGGTATAAAGTTAATTAAAGTAAGGCTGAATTATCTTGTTAAATAAGGTATATTCGCAAGAAAACAACAAACTCCCATTTCTTGAAGTTACAAACGTTTTAGATATTTAGGTATAAACATCTCTATGAATCCTAATTTGTGGTATGAACTAAATTATAACAAAATTATTGAGCAAATTGATTAAGATTGAACTAGATGGGTTAATCTACCTCTATCATTGACGGACAGAGTTAATCTGTTAAAAATGATAATACTTCCAAAATTACTGTATAGTTTGAATATGTTTCCATTAATGTTAACAAAAAAGTATATTCTGAAAATCAATAAAATGTTCAGATTATATCTCTGGCATGGCAATGGGGCTCATATTTGTTTAGATAAATTAAATAGATCTGTATAATTTGGCAGCATTGGGTAGATTGTGTATAGATTGTCTGTTAAAAACAGAACAATATTTTAATTGCAGGATTGAACTGTTCATTTTGCCCGCTTTTTTGTCTTATGTTCCTAAATTGGAGGTTCCCAAGGGCATTGCTGATAAAACGATGTATAGAGAAATATTAAAAGCATGGAACATAAGAATTTATAGGGAAATATACAACTCTATTTCACTACCTCCCTATTAGAGGGAAATTTAATTTTCCAGCTGGTTTTAAGTTGTAGCCATATGACCAATGAGAATTGTTTGGAATTAATCAAATTGGGGACCTTCTCAAAGTGATAGTTAATACCAGCTTTTCAAAAATGCTACTATTTACTATCACTAAAATAAAATAGGAAATTCAGACATCACTTTATAAAAAAAGTGTGCTAAACATACTCTTTCAGTGTCACGGGCTCCTCGCTAAACAAAGCAGCTCCGGCTGCCCACAGCATAACGCTCTATTTTCAATGAGGTGAGATTTCCACCTCTAAACCAATGGCTGTGCTAGTCCTTTGGCATTGTTCTGGACTTTGACTGGAGCTGCTGAGTTTAGTGATGAGGCTGTGGCACAGAAAGGGTACATTTAGCACACTTTTTATAAAGTGATGACTGAATGTCCTATTTATTTTTAGTGATGGTAAATCCTAGCATTTTTGAAATGCTAGAATTTGCCATCACTTTAATATGGGGGACCAGCACATAAAATCAATTGATGATATGAAAAATGTGTACTTGCTCACAAGGCTGTTTTGCTTTGCTTTTTTTAAAGTAAAGCATTACATTTTAAATCTTATGAGGATGTATCCCCAATTTTGGGATAAAACCCCTTTGCATAAGATTATTTTTTGATTGGATAGGGTGGCATTTTCTTGGGAAACTATTTTGGGGCGGGGGAGAAATGTGTGATTTAATTAAGCAGTCTTAAAAGGGTGAAACACATGACGTTGGAAGCTTATTTTAGGGCTCACAGATAAGGTTAATATACAACGATCACCTAACTCTTAATTTGAATGTGAAATGGAATGAATCATATTTAAATAAGTGTTGTAAATGTCAAATAGCAGGCCCTAATCTTGTACATTATTTTAACTTATATCCTAAATTACCAAGATATTTTTCTGGGTCTCTAAAATTTCAAAAACTACTCTAAATATAAATAAACGTCAAAATATATTTTACGGACTGGGACCAGAAGAAATATGCAAATTGTATCCCTGTTTTAATCACTGTGGTCTTATTAGGAAACACATCTTGCAGCTGTGGCTTTCTGCTTAAATTCCAAATATTAAACAGATAAAAAATAGTGTATTTACTCAGTTAACAAAAGAATAATATGATATGTTAAGTGAAGATAAGGAGAATATTACAAAATATATCAATATATGGGTATTTTTATTAACGCCTGTGATTAAACAAGATAGTCCTTAAAGGGACAGTCAACTCCAAAATTGTTATTTTTAAAAAATATAGATAATCCCTTTATTACCCATTCCCCAGTTTTGCATAATCAACACGGTTATATTAATACACTTTTTACCTCTGTGATTACCTTGTATCTAAGTCTCTTCTGACAGCCCCCTGATAACATGATTATTTATTTATTATCTATTGACTTGCATTTTAGCCAATAAGTGCTGTATCAGGCACAACTCGGGGAGTGAGCACAATGTTATCTGTCTGGCTCACATGAACTAGCCGTCTCCTGTTGTGAAACGTTAATAAAAAAGCATTTGATAAGAGGCTGTCTGCAGAGGCTTAGAAACAGGCAGATATTTAGAGGTTTAAATGTTATAAAGTATATTAATATAACTGTGTTGGTTGTGCAACGCTGGGGAATGGGTATTAAAGGCATTATCTATCTTTTTAAACAATAATAATGTTGGTGTTGAATGTTCCTTTAACTACCTATGTGAAGCATGTGTAAGGAGGAAAGGTGACAGTCAAGAGATTATTTGTATACTGGGGTGTACTTCTTTTTATAAATCTTTTTTTTTTTTCTTGTTGTTAAGGTTTCTTTTTTTTTTTTTTTTTTACTGAGATATACATCAACCTTGAATTCAATGGAATGTAAATCTAGATCGTTTTCTATGTTTTTTTCTAGATAATTTGTATGGTGTAATTTGTATATTTTTTGTATTTGGAAGCTGATGACATTTATATTTGTATGTATTTTTGTTTAAATAATAACAAATAAATGTGTGTATATAGGTAATGTGTGTGTGCATATGTATATATGATAGTTTGTGTTTCTTTCTCAGTCTTGTGTGTTGATAATGGCTAATTTTCCTGTGGGCTCGCTGTGCTGTTTAAGATAGTGGTTCTTGAAACCTCTATTCTCATGAACACTGTGTGTATCATCTCTTAATATAGACTGGTTTTGAAGAGCTCTTCAGAATAAAATGCTTTGAGATCTTTCAGCTCCTAAATGATGTAACGCGTCTCAGAGTTAAGAGCATTGAATTGAGAAAAGCTTTCTCTGAGTGACCAATCATATTGCTGAGGGACAAACACTCGCGCACACACAGACATCAGCTGCATTGTGGGGATTCCACTTGAATCACAAGAATGGGCATCATCTTGTAATTTTACATCTAAAACTGGCGCAGATACCATGGGCTGTGAGCTAGAATATTTTTTCAGTGCTTATGATTATTATTTATGTTTATTTGTATTGGTTAGAAGGTGATATCTACTACACAATAATCAGATTAATTGTTGAGATGTTTAGTAAAGGTTTTAATCCATAATATTTATTATATAATGTCTATATGTTTTGCACATGTAATATGTATGTACTGTATTATTAAGATTTTAATGTTAAAGAATAAATTTGCTAAAAAAATTGTCCAATGATTTAATTGATCATTTTTATTTATTATTGTGGTCAGCATATCTGTGTATGCTTGTCTATTTTTTAATCTGAATCGGTACTGGAGTGCACCAGGTTTATGAATTTGATTATGTGGTTACCCCCTTAGGAGGAGTTAAACAAAAATAATAATTTGTTAAAAAATACAATTTCCTAAGAAAATTGAATTTTTTTTTGCATTAGAGAATCTGAGTAAAGTTTATATTTATCTTTCTTTTTTTCTGTCTTTCTGTCTCTGTCTGTCCATTGTCCATATCTATCTATCTATCTATCTATCTATCTATCTATCTATCTATCTATCATCTATCGGTTTGTCTGTCTATCAACTGTTCATATCTATCTATCTATCTATCTATATATCTATCTATTTGTCTGTCTCTCTGTCTGTCTGTCCATTGTCCATATCTATCTATCGATCTATCATCTGTCTGTCTGCCTGTCTGTCTGTCCATATCTATTTATCTATCTATCTATTTATCTATCTATCTATTTGTCTGTCTCTCTGTCTGTCTGTCCATTGTCCATATCTATCTATCGATCTATCATCTGTCTGTCTGCCTGTCTGTCTGTCCATATCTATCTATCTATCTATCTATCTATCTATCTATCTATCTAGCTATCTATCTATCTATCTATCTATCTATCTATCTATATCTGTGTGTTTGTATGTGCCTACAGACTCACATGTGGGTGCCCTACCTAGATTTGCAGCCTTATTCATACATTATTGCAATCATATTCCATCTGATAAATGACTAAAAAAAGCATCTGACATTTTGTTGGCAGATAATCTAACATTTAATCTCCATCAGCACTTTGTCACCAGATTTACTAAGACACTAATGTCCTATATATAACATTCAATTTCCTAATCATGTCACAAAAAATGTACATTATAGGATAAGAGAAAATGTATTTGTGCCGGAGAATGGAACCTTAATCTCTTTGCAATGTGCCACTACCTCCTTGATAGCTGAAAGGGTTCAACAGTAAAAATAAATAAATATGTTTGTGTTATATCAGTTTATCAGCTGTGTTCTATGAACTATATAGTTTGTTGCTGTATTAAACAAGAATTGAACTGCTGGACAGATATAACAGAATGTTCTTATTTTAACCCTTTATACGTGCTCGTCAGTGAAGCTTGGCATCTTCATATCCCACTTCCATCTTGATTCGCTTGTATTCTTATGCCCTGTGACAGAAGTAGTGAACATTTACAGATCATTTACACAGTTTAAAAGTTACACACACACACAAACATATATATATCCAGCAACTTCACTGATCTGGGAATAGATACCCCATCTGTTACAGAGTACTAGAATACCTAAGTTTCAAGATGGCAGCTCCCGATATGAAGATGTGGATCTTTAAGTGACAGTAAACTCAAAATTAAACTGTCATGATTCAGATAGAGCAGGTGATTTAAAACAACTTTCCAATTTACTTCTATTATCACATTTGATTTGTTCTCTTGATATCCTTTGTTGAAGAGTAAAGCTAGGTGGGCTGATAGGTGCTCAGGAGAGTGCACTTGTCTTTGGCAGTCTGTGGTAGCAGTGTTTGTTACTATGTATAACATTGCTATAAATAATGTTGCAAACAGATGGCTAGAGACACGTGCATGCTCCTGAGCTCACCCCATTACTCTTTAAAGGGACATGAAACCCAAAATCTTTCATGATTCAGAATTGGAATATATTCTCATTCAGTACAGAGCTCTTTCTAATGTATATCATTGTTGCAAAACCGCTGCTATATAGTGCTGCCGACACGTGCACACTCATGAACTTACCTTGCTGCTTTTCAACAAAGCATAACAAGAAAACTAAGAGCATTTGATAATAGAAGTACATTTTAAAATTGTATGTTCTATCTGCATCATGAAAGAAAAATTGTGGGTTTTATGTCCCTTTCACTAACAGGCACCTGTAAGTATTTAAAGGGACATGAAACCCTACATTTTTCTTTTGTGATTCAGACAGAGCTTACAATTTTAAAAAAATAAAAATCAATTCACTTATATTATAAAATGTACTTTTTTCTCATGTTATTCTTTGTTGAATAAATATCTAGTTAGGTAGCGTGCTTATTTCTGGAGCACTACAGAGGAGGAAACACTGCTGCCAACTACTTGCAAATGTATAACATAGTGATAAAACTAAATACATTTGATCATTTAATTGGAAATTTGTGTCTTAAATGTTATACTCTGTCTGAATCATGATATCATTTTTTTTGGGGGTTATATCCCTTTAAAATAAAAGAACAGCTTTGAAGAGAGAGCCACAGGCTCAGAAGGAGAAAAACAGCATGAAGAGTAGATACTGTGCTACTGTTGTGCCTAACAATTGTATGTCCCTTTAAAGGGACAGTCAACACCAGAATTTTTGTTTTTTAAAAAGATAGATAATCCTTTTATTACCCATTCCCCAGTTTTGCACAACCAACACAGTTATAGTAATACACATTTACCTCTGTGATTACCTTGTATCTAAGTCTCTGCAAACTGCCATCTTATTTGAGTTCTTTTGACAGACTTGCATTTTAGCCAATCAGTGCTGACTCCTAGGTAACTTCACGTGCATGAGCTCAATGTTATCTATATGACACACATGAACTAACACCCTCTAGTGGTGAAAAACTGTCAAAATGCATGCAAATTAGAGGCGGCCTTCAAGGTCTAAGAAATTACCATATGTGCCTACCTAGGTTTAGCTTTCAACTAGAAATACCAAGAGAACAAAGCAAAATTGGTGATAAAAGTAAATTGGAAAGTTGTTTAAAATTATATGCTCTATCTGAATCATAAAAGTTTATATTGGACTTGACTGTCCCTTTAAGTAGCCAAACAATGGAATCATTTTAGTTCTTAGTGATATTCTTGCGCTATAATACAATACTCTAATCCACTTGATAATTATATTAGTTAACACATGCTCATAATAAACTATAGGATATATTTATGTCTGTGTTACGATTCACTATTCACTATGAAACAACTTAAAGGGACAGTTTACTGTCTAAAAAGATAAATTACCCCTTTATTCCCAATTCCCCAATTTTGCATGAGCAAAAGGTTATATTAATATACTTTTTACCTCTGTGATTATCTTGTATCTTAGCCTCTGCAGACTGACCCCTTATTTTAGTGTTCTTTTAATAAATGATAGCTGGTTGCATACTAACAAAGAGAACGGTTTATTATTATCTTAAAACATTTATTTACATCTAGAGTTTTTATGCTGCAGTGGAAATGCTTTTTGTTTACTTTAACATAAATTATTTTAATAAAATAATTATTGATTGTTTTCATCAATATTATTCTTTCTAAAAGTGTTGACATAAATTGTGGATATAGCTAGTCATAAAATTAAGACTATTACAAGGAAATTAAAGCCTTTAATTTATTACTTGAAAAAAAAAATAGAATCAATGTCTTATTCCCACTTGAATTTGACATTAGAGTGAAAATTGATTAGTTAGTATCTGTGTGTTTGAGAGAACCAACAAACAAATTATTACAATTTGTATTAGTTAAAGGGATATTAAACATGTTGAGATTGTAATATAAAATGTTTATTTAATTATGTATACTAAAAAGGACTTATAAAAAGGAAATATATTCTTATTATGTGACCTTTTCCTGTAATTTAATTTAGACAATTGTTTGCTAAAAAAGTAACATATATATATAGGTGGGCCTCGGTTTACGCCGGTTCAATTTGCGCCGTTTCAGAATGACAACCTTTTTTTTCAGTCATGTGACTGCTATTGAAAAGCTTTGGAAAGCAATGCACTAATTAAAATAGCCAGTAAGTGGAGCTGTCCGCTTGTTTTGCAGCAAAGTTATGCAATTTAACAGCCTGAAATTGATCTGTGTACACAGAGCAGACCTTAGCTATCGAGCAACAAGTTTTAGCAGCCACTTCCCTATTATCTTCCTGTCCAGCTGCTTAAGGTGAGGGTGCCTAACTGCTTAATCACTGCAGATTGAAATGCATAGAATAGGTGCAGACCCAATATTATCTAACATGCTAACAATGCAGAGAACTGATTGCAGAAAAATGCAAGTAAAAAAACGTTTTTGTTTATTAAACTTAGTTTGATGATGATGCAGTCTGCTGTGTGATTATTTAAATAGGTGCTGTTAGCAAATGTTTTTGTTCATTAAACTTAGTTTGATGATAATACAATCTATATTAGGTTTATAATGCTGTTTAGCATTTAAAGTCTTCATTTCAAAGCTTTAAAAATAATGTATTAGGTGTTACTTATGACAATTTTGAGAGGGGCCTGGAACCTAACCCCCTCACTTTTTATTGACTTACATTATAAACTGGGTTTCAATTTACAATGGTTTCGATTTACAACCATTCCTCCTGGAACCTATTCCCGGCGTAAACTGAGGGCTACCTGTCTTAATATATACAGAGGTATGTGTATGATTTGGTGTTAATAAATTGTTTTTTATTATACTTTGACTTATTTGGATTGTAAAGCATATCTTTCCTCTTTACCATAGCAATTTAAAGTAATGGTAAATACGCTAGGATTTACCAGTGCTATGAATAAAGGGGACTTTCAGTCATGATATATAAAAAAAACTTCATGCTTAAAGTACCTTTATTTGCCTACAAGCTTATGGCGAGCTGAGTGCCTCCAGCTGCCCCCGGCAAAACGCTATTTACCAAATGAGGTGCCGCCTCCACCTCTAAGCCAATAGCTTGGTAGCCATATGACATAATGCCGCTCGGCTACCACAGCTATTGGCTAAGACATGGAAAAGTCACCTCATTGAAAAAATATAATTTTGCTGTGGGCGGCCAGAAGTGCTCAGCTAGCAATATAATTGCAGCAAATAAAGGTACTTTCAGCATGAAGTTTTTCTATATTTTATGACTGAAAGTCCCCTTTATTTATAGCATTGGTAAATCCTAGTGTTTCAAAAACACTAGGAATTACTATCACTTTAAAGGACCAGTAAATACAGTCAATTTGCATAATGAATAAATGCATGCTAAAAAGACACTGCAATAGCATTTAGTCTGAACTTCAAATGAGTAGTAGACATTTCTCCAACATTGGTGTGTCCGGTCCACGGCGTCATCCTTACTTGTGGGATATTCTCTTCCCCAACAGGAAATGGCAAAGAGTCCCAGCAAAGCTGGTCACATGATCCCTCCTCGGCTCCGCCCACCCCAGTCATTCTCTTTGCCGTTGCACAGGCAATATCTCCACGGAGATGGTTAAGAGTTTTTTGGTGTTTAAATGTAGTTTTTATTCTTCTATCAAGTGTTTGTTATTTTAAAATAGTGCTGGTATGTACTATTTACTCTGAAACAGAAAAGGATGAAGATTTCTGTTTGTAAGAGGAAGATGATTTTAGCAGACAGTAACTAAAATCGGTTGCTGTTTCCACATAGGACTGTTGAGATGAAGTAACTTCAGTTGGGGGAAACAGTTAGCAGACTTTTCTGCTTAAGGTATGACTAGCCATATTTCTAACAAGACTGTGTAATGCTGGAAGGCTGTCATTTCCCCTCATGGGGACCGGTAAGCCATTTTCTTAGTCAAAAACAAACAGAATAAAGGGCTTATTATGGGCTAAAAAACTGGTAGACATTTTTATGGGCTAAATCGATTGCTTTATTTGTGCATATTATTCAGATTTAGGCTAATAATTGGCATTTATAATCTTGGGGAACGTTTATAAAATGGCAGGCACTGTATTGGACACCTTTTTCAGTCAGGGGGCCTTTCTAGTCATAGACTGAGCCTCATTTTCGCGCCATTAATGCGCAGTTGTTTTTTGAGAGCAGGGCATGCAGATGCATGTGTGAGGATCTAAGAATCTCTGAAAAAGCTTTTAGAAGGCGTCATTTGGTATCGTATTCCCCTCAGGGCTTGGTTGGGTCTTAGCAAAGACTATATCTGGGACTGTATAGGGGTTAAATTGAAAAACGGCTCCGGTTCCGTTATTTTAAGGGTTAAAGCTCTGAAATTTGGTGTGCAATACTTTTAAGGCTTTAAGACACTGTGGTAATTTTTGAACAATTCCTTCATACTTTTTCACATATTCAGTAATAAAGTGTTTTCTGTTTGAAATTTAAAGTGACAGTAACGGTTTTATTTTAAAACGTTTTTTGTGCTTTGTTGACAAGTTTAAGCCTGTTTAACATGTCTGTACCTTCAGATAAGCTATGTTCTATATGTATGAAAGCCAATGTGTCTCCCCATTTAAATTTATGTGATAATTGTGCCATAGCGTCCAAACAAAGTAAGGACAGTACTGCCACAAATAATGATATTGCCCAAGATGATTCCTCAAATGAGGGGAGTAAACATGATAGTACATCATCTCCTACTGTGTCTACACCAGTTTTGCCCATGCAGGAGGCCCCTAGTACATCTAGTGCGCCAATACTTATTACCATGCAACAATTAACGGCTGTAATGGATAACTCCATAGCAAATCTTTTATCCAAAATGCCTACTTATCAGAGAAAGCGCGATTGCTCTGTTTTAAACACTGAAGAGCAAGAGGACGCTGATGATAATTGTTCTGTCATACCCTCACACCAATCTGAAGGGGCCATGAGGGAGGTTTTGTCTGAGGGAGAAATTTCAGATTCAGGAAAAATTTCTCATCAAGCTGAACCTGATGTTGTGACATTTAAATTTAAATTAGAACATCTCCGCGTACTGGTTAAGGAGGTGTTATCTACTCTGGATGATTGTGACAATTTGGTCATTCCAGAGAAATTATGCAAGAGGGACAGGTTCCTAGAGGTTCCGGTGCCCCCCGACGCTTTTCCTATACCCAAGCGGGTGGCGGACATAGTAAATAAAGAGTGGGAAAAGCCCGGCATACCTTTTGTTCCTCCCCCTATATTTAAGAAATTATTTCCTATGGTCGACCCCAGAAAGGACTTATGGCAGACAGTCCCCAAGGTCGAGGGGGCAGTTTCTACTCTAAACAAACGCACTACTATTCCTATCGAAGATAGTTGTGCTTTCAAAGATCCTATGGATAAAAAATTGGAAGGTTTGCTTAAAAAGATTTTTGTACAGCAAGGCTACCTTCTACAACCAATTTCATGCATTGTTCCTGTCACTACGGCAGCGTGGTTCTGGTTCGAGGAACTAGAAAAGTCGCTCAGTAGAGAAACTCCATATGAGGAGGTTATGGACAGAGTTCACGCACTTAAATTGGCTAACTCTTTTATTTTAGATGCTGCTTTGCAATTAGCAAAATTAGCGGCGAAAAATTCAGGGTTTGCTATCGTGGCGCGCAGAGCGCTTTGGCTAAAGTCTTGGTCAGCGGATGTGTCATCCAAGACAAAATTGCTTAACATTCCTTTCAAAGGTAAAACTTTATTTGGACCTGATTTGAAAGAGATTATTTCAGACATCACTGGGGGAAAGGGCCACGCCCTTCCACAGGATAGGTCTTTTAAGGCTAAAAATAAACCTAATTTTCGTCCCTTTCGCAGAAATGGACCAGCCTCTAATTCTGCATCCTCTAAGCAAGAGGGTAATGCCTCACAACCCAAACCAGCCTGGAAACCAATGCAAGGCTGGAACAAGGGTAAGCAGGCCAAGAAGCCTGCCACTGCTAACAAAACAGCATGAATGAGTAGCCCCCGATCCGGGACCGGATCTGGTGGGGGGCAGACTTTCTCTCTTTGCTCAGGCTTGGGCAAGAGATGTTCAGGATCCTTGGGCGCTAGAAATAGTTTCTCAAGGTTATCTCCTGGAATTCAAGGAACTACCCCCAAGGGGAAGGTTCCACAAGTCTCACTTATCCTCAAACCAAATAAAGAGACAGGCATTCTTACATTGTGTAGAAGACCTGTTAAAAATGGGAGTGATACACCCAGTTCCAATAAAGGAACAAGGAATGGGATTTTATTCCAATCTGTTCGTAGTTCCCAAAAAAGAGGGAACGTTCAGACCAATTTTGGATTTGAAGATCCTAAACAAATTTCTCAGGGTACCATCGTTCAAAATGGAAACCATTCGAACGATTCTACCCACCATCCAGGAAAGTCAATTTATGACTACCGTGGATCTAAAGGATGCGTACCTACATATCCCTATCCACAAGGAACATCATCAGTTCCTAAGGTTCGCTTTTCTGGACAAACATTACCAGTTTGTGGCTCTTCCATTCGGATTAGCCACTGCTCCAAGGATTTTCACAAAGGTGCTAGGGTCCCTTCTAGCGGTTCTAAGACCAAGGGGCATTGCAGTAGTACCTTACTTGGACGACATTTTAATACAAGCGTCGTCCCTGTCAAAGGCAAAGGCTCATACGGACATCGTTCTAGCCTTTCTCACATCTCACGGATGGAAGGTGAACAAAGAAAAGAGTTCTCTGTCCCCGTCAACAAGAGTTCCCTTTTTGGGAACAATAATAGATTCCTTAGAAATGAGGATTTTTCTGACAGAGGTCAGAAAATCAAAACTTCTAAGCTCTTGTCAAGTGCTTCATTCTGTTCCTCGTCCTTCCATAGCGCAGTGCATGGAAGTAATAGGATTGATGGTTGCAACAATGGACATAGTTCCCTTTGCACAAATTCATCTAAGACCATTACAACTGTGCATGCTCAAACAGTGGAATGGGGATTATACAGACTTGTCTCCAATGATTCAAGTAGATCAAAAGACCAGAGATTCACTCCGTTGGTGGCTGACCCTGGACCATCTGTCTCAGGGAATGAGCTTCCGCAGGCCAGAGTGGGTCATTGTCACGACCGACGCCAGTTTAGTGGGCTGGGGTGCGGTCTGGGAATCCCTGAAAGCTCAGGGTCTATGGTCTCGGGAGGAGTCTCTTCTCCCGATAAACATTCTGGAACTGAGAGCGTTATTCAATGCTCTCAGAGCTTGGCCTCAACTAGCAAAGGCCAAATTCATAAGGTTCCAATCAGACAACATGACGACTGTTGCTTATATCAATCATCAAGGGGGAACAAAGAGTTCCCTGGCGATGAAAGAAGTGACCAAAATAATTCAATGGGCGGAGGATCACTCCTGCCACTTGTCTGCGATCCACATCCCAGGAGTGGAAAATTGGGAAGCGGATTTTCTGAGTCGTCAGACATTTCATCCGGGGGAGTGGGAACTCCATCCGGAAATCTTTGCCCAAATAACTCAATTATGGGGCATTCCAGACATGGATCTGATGGCGTCTCGTCAGAACTTCAAGGTTCCTTGCTACGGGTCCAGATCCAGGGATCCCAAGGCGACTCTAGTAGATGCACTAGTAGCACCTTGGACTTTCAACCTAGCTTACGTATTCCCACCGTTTCCTCTCATTCCCAGGCTGATAGCCAGGATCAATCAGGAGAGGGCCTCGGTGATCTTGATAGCTCCTGCGTGGCCACGCAGGACTTGGTATGCAGACCTGGTGAATATGTCATCGGCTCCACCATGGAAGCTACCTTTGAGACAGGACCTTCTTGTTCAAGGTCCATTCAAACACCCAAATCTGGTCTCCCTCCAACTGACAGCTTGGAGATTGAACGCTTGATTCTATCAAAGCGTGGGTTTTCAGATTCGGTGATAGATACTCTGGTTCAGGCCAGAAAACCTGTAACTAGAAAAATTTACCATAAAATATGGAAAAAATATATCTGTTGGTGTGAATCCAAAGGATTCCCATGGAATAAGATAAAAATTCCTAAGATTCTCTCCTTTCTTCAAGAAGGTTTGGAGAAAGGATTATCTGCAAGTTCTCTAAAGGGACAGATCTCTGCTTTATCGGTCCTACTACACAAAAGACTGGCAGCTGTGCCAGATGTTCAAGCTTTTGTTCAGGCTCTGGTTAGGATCAAGCCTGTTTACAGACCTTTGACTCCTCCCTGGAGTCTAAATCTAGTTCTTTCAGTTCTTCAAGGGGTTCCGTTTGAACCCTTACATTCCATAGATATTAAGTTACTATCTTGGAAAGTTTTGTTTTTGGTTGCAATTTCTTCTGCTAGAAGAGTTTCAGAGTTATCTGCTCTGCAGTGTTCTCCTCCTTATCTGGTGTTCCATGCAGATAAGGTGGTTTTGCGTACTAAGCCTGGTTTTCTTCCTAAAGTTGTTTCTAACAAAAATATTAACCAGGAGATAGTTATACCTTCTTTGTGTCCGAATCCAGTTTCAAAGAAGGAACGTTTGTTACACAATTTGGACGTTGTCCGTGCTCTAAAGTTCTATTTAGAGGCTACTAAAGATTTCAGACAAACATCTTCCTTGTTTGTTGTTTATTCTGGTAAAAGGAGAGGTCTAAAAGCGACTTCTACCTCTCTTTCCTTTTGGCTTAAAAGCATTATCCGATTGGCTTATGAGACTGCCGGACGGCAGCCTCCTGAAAGAATCACAGCTCACTCCACTAGGGCCTTCAAGAACGAGGCTTCTGTTGACCAGATATGTAAGGCAGCGACTTGGTCTTCACTGCACACTTTTGCCAAATTTTACAAATTTGATACTTTTGCTTCTTCGGAGGCTATTTTTGGGAGAAAGGTTTTGCAAGCTGTGGTGCCTTCCGTTTAGGTGACCTGATTTGCTCCCTCCCTTCATCCGTGTCCTAAAGCTTTGGTATTGGTTCCCACAAGTAAGGATGACGCCGTGGACCGGACACACCAATGTTGGAGAAAACAGAATTTATGCTTACCTGATAAATTACTTTCTCCAACGGTGTGTCCGGTCCACGGCCCGCCCTGGTTTTTTAATCAGGTCTGATGAATTATTTTCTCTAACTACAGTCACCACGGTACCATATGGTTTCTCCTATATATATTTCCTCCTGTCCGTCGGTCGAATGACTGGGGTGGGCGGAGCCTAGGAGGGATCATGTGACCAGCTTTGCTGGGACTCTTTGCCATTTCCTGTTGGGGAAGAGAATATCCCACAAGTAAGGATGACGCCGTGGACCGGACACACCGTTGGAGAAAGTAATTTATCAGGTAAGCATAAATTCTGTTTTTCTGACAAATTTCAAAGTTATGTCTATTTTCACTCCTCCTGTATCATGTGACAGCCATCAGCCAATCACAAATGTGAATTATTGAACATGCTCAGTAGGAGCTAGGGGCGCAAAGTATTAATATATAAAGAGACTGAGCACATTTTGTTAATGGCAGTAAAATAGAAAGTTGTTTTAAATTGCATGCTCTATCTGAATCATGGACGTTTAATATTGACTTGAGTGTCCCTTTAATGTGAAATAACAGAACTTTTCTTGTTGAAAGTAGTATACTAAGGGCTAGATTTATTAAGCCCCTACGGCAGCAAGTTCTCTCAAGAACTTGCTCGCCGGGATTTATCAAGCAGCGGTCACCAGACCGCTGCTTCCCTAATATCTACGCCACCTCTATTGTGGCGAAATTCAATTTCCTCGGTCGAGTCCGACCGAGGAGATTGACAGCTCCTGCCCGCGCATGATTGGCTGTGCGCGGGCAGGGGGCGGGATTGCACGCAAGCGCAAAATTGCGCTCGTGTGCAATATTAATTACCTGCGGGTAATTTCGCCCCGCCATAGGCGAGCTGAGGTGTACAGGGGCACGTATACGCGCCCCTTTACGCCTCAGCGTTGATAAATCTAGCCCTAAGTTATATAAGGTAAATTCTGTGTATTTCGCAACTTTCCAAAGCACTAGGATCGTGCATCGGGGTATAACACAATGACACTTATAGTTATATATATAAATAAAATACAAATATTGAAAGGGAAATTAAACCTAATTTTTTTTCTTTCATGATTCAGATAGAGAATACAATTTTAAACAACATTCCAATTTATTTATGTGATCAAATTTACTTCATTCTTTATATATCCTTTGTTGAAAAAAATAGTTACGCACATGAGTGAGCCAATCACAGCTATATGCAACCACCAATCAGCAGCTACTGGGCCTATCTGGATTTGCTTTTTAACAAAGGATATCAAGAGAATGAAGCAAATTAGATAATAGAAATACATGTGAAAAGTTGTTTAAAATTACATGCTCTATCTGAATCATAAAATAAAAAAAGTGGGTTCCATGTTGCTTTAAATCAAACAAAGCAAACTAATCCAAGAGGAAGAGTGACCTACTCAGAAGAGCTTACATTCTATAGGTTGAAGGGTATGGATAAATAAGGATGAGGAGAAGAGTGTAGTCACATGGATTATAGTTGCAACAGTAAAAATAAAATTAAAGATGTGTTTTGTCTGTTAGGATGAAGAGGAACTTTCATAGGAGAGGCAGTAAGCCTCATTAAATAGGTGAGTTTTCAGAGCAAGCTGTGCAAGTTGGGAGACAGTCTGAGTGGGGCAGAACATTCAATAGTGTACAAGCAGCAAAGGAGAAGTCTTGGAACAGGAGATGGAAGTATAATGATGATAGACATAGCTTAGTAATTAAAGGGACACTCAAATCAAAATTAAACTTTAATAATTCCGATAGAGTATGCCGTTTTAAAATACTTTTTAATTTACTTCCATTATCAAACTGTGCACAGTCTTTTTATATACAAACTTTCTGAGGCACCAGCTACTACTAAGCATGTGCAAAAGTTCACTGTGTGTACTTATATGAGTCTGTGATTGGCTGATGGATGTCACATGATACAGGGTCGGCAAATTAAAATACATTGCAATCTACTGCTCATTTAAAATTCAGAGTAAGTGCTATTGCATTGTCTTTTTATGATGCACTTGTTGATTATGCAATTCTACTTTATTTAATGGTGCTTTAATAAAAGCTAGCAATCATGGGAGTATTTGGAGGTGAGGAAATAAAGTGGTCAGACACAATCGTTTAGAAATTTTATTTAATGATTATCTGTAAAATTCAACATTAAATTGTCAGTAAACGATATTGTTATCCATTTCACATATATTCATAGCATATTGTTTTAAAATATAAACTTTTTTTTTTTTTTTTAAATAAAGTATGTAGAAATAAAGTTATATCATTGATAACTTATCTGTTATAACCGTTGAGCAAGTCTTCATTCTCCGCCCAGCAAGCCGCTCATGCTATGGAAGTTTTTACTTTTAGTAAAGTCAATCCCATGGGTCGGTCTACAAATGCCCCCGTTCCTCCCACTAATGCTCATTCGCAAGCATTTCTCTGTTTCGCCATCGAACAAGACTGCGCATGCGCAATCGTTATTCATAGTTAGTGTGTGATACGTGCAGCATATCTGGATTTGGTTATTGATAAGATTATATGTCAACTGCTTCTAGTACAGCTAACCTAAGTAAGTATAATTGAAATCTATTTAAATCTAAACTACTACTGATTATCCAGAATTATCAATTGTTATGCGTTTGTGCGCTACATTTTTATCAATTGTTATGCGTTTGTGCGCTACATTTCCTGTGTAGCGTGTTAATGCGATTGCGCAGGACATCGACTGCAATCCTTGTCAATCAAAGAACGCGCGTCCCTGACACTAAAGGAACTGCGTGATCGATATACAGGGAATTGCAAGAAATCAAGCTGTGATGAAAAAAAAAATATACACAGAACGTGTTAGGTGGCCGTCTTTACCTCCCTAGATGGTTCATTTGCGATATGCTTTTAATATGTTAGAAACATTATTTTTTAATAACAAGCAGTTTTTTTATTATTTTTGACATGCAGAATTTAGAAATTTTGATTGAAAAATCCAAAGTTTACTGTCCCTTTAAAGTCTATGAGGATTTTTGTAGATTAATAATTTGATAAACTTTTCTAAATTATTTTAATTGGTCCCATAGTTGGGTGTGAAGTTTTTTGAGGGCTTTATAGTTTGGGGTGACTATTTTGTTGGATTCTAAAGCATATGGGTAGCCAGTGTAGGAAGTGGCAGAGCGGGCTAGGTTATGTGAACCAGTTTCTTAGGTGGATGAAGCTAATGTGCAGTATTCTTACAAATAAATGTACTGATTTATATTTGTCTTTACCCTAGTGCAGAAGAGGTATGGTACTTAAAGGGATACTGACCCCAATTTTTTTTCTTTCATGATTTTCTTGCTATCTTTATTTTTAAAAAACCCAGGAATTTAAAGCTTAGGAGCCAGCCCATTTTAGGTTCAGCACCCTGGATAGTGCTTGCTTATTGGTGGCTACATTTAGGAAACCAATAAGCAAGCAAAACCCAGGTTCTGAACCAAAAATGGGCCTGCTATTAAGCTTTACATTCCTGCTTTTTAAATAAAGATAGCAAGAGAACAAAGACAATTTGTTAATAGGAGTAAATTAGAAAGTTGTTTAAAATTGCTGCTCTATCTGAATCATTAAATAAACAATTTGGGTTTAGTATCTCTTTAAAGGAACACTAAAGTCAAAATTAAACTATCACGATTCATATAGAACACAATGGGGGATATGTATCAAGCTCCAAACAGCAGTTATGAAGCAGTGGTTACAAAGACCGCTGCTCCATAACCTGTCCGCCTGCTCTGAGCAGGCGGACAGACATTGCTGGAAATCAACCCGATCGAGTACGATCGGGTTGATTGACACCCCCCTGCTGGCGGCCCATTGGCCGCGAGTCTGCAGGGGGCAGCGTTGCACCAGCAGCTCTTGTGAGCTGCTGGTGCAATGCTGAATACGGAGAGCGTATTGCTCTCCGTATTCAGCAAGGTCTGGCGGACCTGATCCGCATTGTCGGATCAGGTCCGACAGACATTGATAACTAGAGGCCTCTGTGTAAACAACTTTCCAATTCACTCACATTATCAAAATGTGTGCAGTTTTTATATATGCTCCTACTGAGCATGTGCAAGAATTCACAGTATATACATATATGCATTTTATGATTGGCTGATGACTGTCACATGATGCTGGAGGAGGAAAATTTAAAGGGACAGTAAACCTCAAAAATAATGTTATATTATTCTGCACATAGTGCAGAATTATATAACATTATATTAGCGCAAACATTGTAAAACATAATATACCCTTTTCATTTTTTTTTTAAAACGGCACTATGTGCAGAATTATATAACATTATGTTTAAGGTTTACTGACACTTTAAATTCAGATGAAATGGTATTGTGTTGTTATTTTATGTAGTTGTTGATTATGCAATTTTACTTTAATGGTCTTTTAATATCAAGGAATCCTGGTTTTAGTGAATATAGGTCTGTTCCTACAGTTTGTGCTAAGCAATTGTATCATTTTACAGCAACAATTTAGTGAATTTATCATTTTACGCATTACTGACTGCTTCTGCAGTGAAGCACAGCCTAAAGGTGTTGAACTGAAATATTGTTACAGCATTTTTTTCTGGTCTCACCTTAAAGGGACAATAAACTGCTGAGTAACACTACATTAGCAGGATTACTGCATAATCTGCTACAGTGTCTCCTCCTGTGTCATTCTCTTGTTTTAACCCCATACAATTATCATTTAGTAAAGCTTCTTCACACTGGGCGCCGCCATCTTGGAACTTATATTTGTTATGTAACTTTTAAACTGGGCAAAATAATGCAAAAATGTAACTCTTCTGCTCTATCATGTGAGGTGAACTGAAGTGAAAGGTACAGCTGTGAAAAGGTTAGTAGAGAGCCCGTCATGGGCTTGTAATGTCCTTAAAGGGACAGTTTACTCAAAATGTTTCTCCCCTTTAATTTGTTCCCAATGATCCACTTTACCTGCTGGGGTGTATTAGATTGTTTACAAGTAGCTCCTTTACCCTTATATTGGCATTTGAAATAGTTGATTTAGCATGTGGTATCCCCACCTATTCTGAAAGTGTGTGGCCGCATGTCCAAGCTATAGATAAACTTTGTAAACACAGCCAGCAGAAGAAATTACACTCCCAGTGGGATACAGCAGAGATACGGTAATACAATGTTGATTGTCCATTGTTCTCTCCAAGTACTGGTGATTGGTTTACGGACAGATATAAGAAAAAGAAGCAGGTATATGTGCACAATGTTATACAGTAATGAGATCTGATTATACCTACAAGCTCAACCCATTTTATTAGGTTGTGGCTTCTAAACACAAAATCAGAGCTTTAATATACAGAAATAAACCTTAAAAAGCTAATTTTCATACATTTTTTACTCTGCAGTTGGTAAAAAAAGCAATTATAAACACATTAAGGGAAAAACTATTTTACAGTATACTGTCCCTTTAAGGGTTAATGCTTGATAGGGATATCAGTGGAATGGGTATTGGGTATGTGTGTGTGAGGTGTTTGTGGCAACAATGTTGAGGTGCTTTAAGGGTTGGGGTACCTTGAACACTTTTGTGGCAGGAGGTCTCAGCCCTTCCCATTTAAAAACTTTGGGCAGAGTAATGGTTAGGCTGAAGGGAGGAGCAACCCACCTTAGTTGCAAGTCTAGGGTGCTGCTCCCTATGTATAGGCAGACCAGAAAATTGCCCCATATCATTGCAAATGGCGGAGTGTCTTGGAAGGCTCAGTTACAGTGTTTGATACTCTGGGACATGTATACTATTGCTTATTACTAAGTTACCTTTGGGGCCCCAAAAAATGATTATTATTTTTTTGCTCCGGGGCCCTCTGTTGAGTAGGTCCACTACTGTTAGGCACCAATTTAAAGGGACATAAAACCCAATTTTTTTCTTTCATGATTTAGATAGAACATAACATTTTAAACAACTTTCTAATTTACTTCTATTATCAAATTTTCTTAGTTTTCTTGTTATCCTTTGTGGAAAAGCAGACATTTAAGCTCAGGAGTGTGCACGTATCTGCAGCACTATATAGCAGCAGTTTTGCAACAATGTTATACATTAGCAGGGGCACTAGATGGCAGCACTATTTCCTGTCATGTAGTGCTTCAGGCATGTGCACGCTACCTACCTAGGTATCTCTTCAACAAAGAATAACATGAGAATGAAAAAAATTGATAATAGAAGTAAATTGGAAACTTTTTAAAAATTGTATCCTCTATCTGAATCATGAAAGAACATTTTTGGGTTTAATGTCCCTTTAAACATTGGCATTGGAATATTTTGGAACATATATTCTAGACATATATCTTCAACTCTCTTCAATTCTCTAAAGTCATATAAAAATGTGTGTTATATTAATGTTTGACTTTGAGAAAAATAACCTAGAGCAAAATTATTGCAGAGAGATTTGTATGAACTCTGTGTTCATTCATCTTCCACCCAGTAATACTTGGTGCAATCACCGTGTTTAACTTTCCTAAACCAATTTTTTTTTAAAGACAATAAATGACTTGTCCAAAACATTTTGGCAGCTAACTGTGTTGAGAAGCTAAACGTTACGGGTTTCCTGTTAATCACAAGCAGAGTTATGTCCTGCTGCTAGCCTCAGACATGGTGCTGAACGCTGAGTTGGGCTGAATCACAAGCCTGTTTTGTCTGCGTTTGTGTTCTGTTTACTTCCACGGCTGTGTCTCGAGCAGCGGAACAGCAGATAAATGATGGCGCTTCGTATATTTGCACAGACATCCTTTTTTTGGTTCAGTAAATCCGTGTTCATGTTCCAACCTCACGAAGGCTTCTACACAAGTGTGAAATTATGTTTTTATCTGAAACGTTTAAATAAAGTTTCTACATTTTAATTATTTGCAGAATAATGTTTCCTTGTATGGTAAGCTGGATGATGGATGATGTTTAACTATCAAAATTAATATTGATGTTAAAGGGATAGTATAGTCCAAATTAAACTTTCATGATTCCGATAGGGAATGTCATTTAAAAAAAACTAATTTACTTTTATCATCAAATTTGATTTGTTCTCTTGTTATTCATAGTTGAAGGCTAATACTAGGTAGGCTCATATGCTAATTTCTAAGCTCTTGAAGGTCGCCTCTTATTTGAATGTATTTGACTGTTTTTCACAGCTAGAGGGCGTTAGTTCATGTGTTTCATATAGATAATATTGTGCTCATGCGCATGAAGTTATTCAGCACTAATTGCCTGAAATGCAAATCTGTCAAAAGATCTGAGATAAGGAGTCAGTCAGCAGAAGCTTAGATACACGGTAATTACAGAGGTGAAAAGGATTTCTATAACTGTGTTGGTTATGCAAAACTGGGGAATGGTAAATAAAGGGATTTTAAACAATAACATTTTTGGTGTTTACTATCCCTTTAACACAGACGATTCTAAGCACTTCATTTTAATATCAAAAGTAAATTTCATGATTCAGATAGAACATGCAAAATTCTAATTTACTTTTATCAAACTGTGCTCTGTATATTTATGTGTACACGTTTTGAGGCACCAGGTCCTACTGAGCATGTGCAAGAGTTCAGTATTTATGTGTATACAGTATCTCACAAAAGTGAGTACACCCCTCACATTTTTGTAAATATTTTATTATATCTTTTCATGTGACAACACTGAATAAATGACACTTTGCTACAATGTAAAGTAATGAGTGTACAGCCTGTATAACAGTGTCAATTTGCTGTCCCCTCAATATAACTCAACACACAGCCATTCATGTCTAAACCGTTGGCAACAAAAGTGAGTACACCCCTAAGTGAAAATGTACACATTTGGCCCAATTAGCCATTTTCCCTTACCTGGTGTCATGTGACTCGTTAGTGTTACAAGGTCTCAGGTGTGAATGGGGAGAAAGTGTGTTAAATTTGGTGTTATCGCTCTCACACTCTCTCATACTGGTCACTGGAAGTTCAACATGGCACCTCATGGCAAATAACTCTCTGAAGATCTGAAAAAAAAGAATTGTTGCTCTACATAAAGATGGCCTAGGCAATAAGAAGATTGCCAAGACCCTGAAACTGAGCTGCAGCATGGTGGGCAAGACCATACAGCGATTTCACAGGACAGGTTCCACTCAGAACAGGCCTCACCATGGTCGACCATAGAAGTTGAATGCACATGC
This sequence comes from Bombina bombina, assembly GCF_027579735.1. Lineage (NCBI taxonomy): Eukaryota > Metazoa > Chordata > Amphibia > Anura > Bombinatoridae > Bombina > Bombina bombina. The sequence goes on from NC_069509.1 coordinate 159,042,442, forward strand.
TCAGCGTCATATCCAGAGGTTGTCTCTGGGAAATAGACGTATAATGCTGCCAACATTGCTGCAGAGGTTGAAGGGGTGGGGGGTCAGCCTGTCAGCACTCAGACCATACGCCGCACACTGCATCAAATTGATCTGCGTGGCTGTCGTCCCAGAAGGAAGCCTCTTCTAAAGATGATGCACAAGAAAGCCCGCAAACAGTTTGCTGAAGACAAGCAGACTAAGGACATGGATTACTGGAACCATTTCCTGTGGTCCGATGAGACCAAGATAAACATATTTGGTTCAGATGGTGTCAAGCATGTGGTGGCAACCAGGTGAAGAGTACAAAGACAAGTGTGTCTTTCCTACAGTCAAGCATGGTGGTGGGAGTGTCATGGTCTGGGCCTGCATGTGTGCTGCCAGCACTGGGGAGCTAAAGTTCATTGAGGGAACCATGAATGCCAAAATGTACTGTGACATACTGAAACAGAGCATGATCCCCTCCCTTCGGAGACTGGGCCGCACGGCAGTATTCCAACATGATAACGACCCCAAACACACCTCCAAGACGACCACTGCCTTGCTAAAGAAGCTGAGGGTAAAGGTGATGGACTGGCCAAGCATGTCTCCAGACCTAAACCCTATTGAGCATCTGTGGGGAATCCTCAAATGGAAGGTGGGGGAGCGCAAGGTCTCTAACATCCACCAGCTCTGTGATGTTGTCATGGAGTGGAAGAGGACTCCAGTGGCAACCTCTGAAGCTCTGGTGAACTCCATGCCCAAGAGGATTAAGGCAGTGCTGGAAAATAATGGTGGCCATATAAAATATTGACACTTTGGGCCCAATTTGGACATTTCCACTTAGGGGTGTACTCACTTTTGTGTGTTGAGTTATTTTGAGGGAACAGCAAATTTACACTGTTATACAGACTGTACACTCACTACTTTACATTGTAGCAAAGTGTAATTTCTTCAGTGTTGTCACATGAAAATATATAATAAAACATTTACAAAAATGTGAGGAGTGTACTCACTTTTGTGAGATACTGTATATATATGAGAAAGAGAGAAAATAACAAATTGTGTAGGCCATTAACAAATCTAAACAAGTCAGAAGACTTATTTGGGATACACTGTCTCCAACGCAATAAGCAAATTGAACCAAAAGAGTGAGATATTGTGAACCACATTTGCATATCTTACCCAGAATCCTTAGTTGTGTTGGAAACTTTGTATCCAGAGATTATACATTTCTACATTTTCTGCATAGTGGAGAATTTTTATATCACTTTTCCATCATTTTAAAAGTTGTTTATATATATATATATATATATATATATATATATATATATATATATAAAATCATGTCTGTTATTTGCTGATGGCTGTCACATGATAAATGGTGCAGAGAAATAGAGTGGTGCTTTAAGCTAATCAGCTATCCCTGCAACTTGAGTAGTGAAGAGTTGGGCTCTACAGTCCCATAATGTTCTGTTAAAGATTCTAAATATGTTTATTAAGAAAGAAATGTTATCAGAAGCTACTACAGTACAGCTGCAGCAATGTGCTTTGCGTAGTTGATATGGGGTTGGCTAGTTATTAGGTAATTTGAGGAGGGGCATCACTGTTTTGTGGGTGGGGTTGTGTCAGGAGGGTGCGGGGTCAAGGTTTGAATAGTGGGCAGGACTGGGGGCATGACTGGATGGTCTGTGGGCGGGGCTAGCCGGAAAGTCTGCAAATCAGGACATATGTCTGTCTTAGAGGGACAACGGGGCAGAGCTCAGAATTAGAGACTATGCCTCTCATATAGGTACAATTGGGTGGTCTGTATTTGCATAATACAATTATTTTATTAAGCTAAGTGAGTTTATAATGTTTCTGTTCTTGTGATGAATAGCTCACCTCTCCACCTTACAACTTATCTTTCCTCTATGTTACTTACACTACCTCAGGAGGGTCTCTCTTGAAGGAGTCTGGTATCTTGAGTTGTTGGGAGAGCACGTACATGTGTGCAGCCCCTCACCCAGAAGCTCAATGCGGCAGAATTAGGCGCATTGGAAGTTCTTACAATTAGAGTGTTTCCATGACAGGTAGTTGTGATTGGTTGGGCAGTGAGTTCTCGGGAGTCCTGAATTTTATGTCCCTTTAAAGGGACATAAAACTCAACATTCTGCTTTCATGATTCAGACAGATCATATCATTTTAAACAGACTTGCAATTTAATTCTATTATCTAATTTGCTTTGTTCACTTGGTATTCTTTGTTGGAAAGCATACATAGGTAGGCTTAGAAGCAGTAATGCAGTACAGGGAGCTAGCTGCTGATTGGTAGCTGCACTTAAATTCCTCTTGGCTTTTGCTCACCCTATGTGTTCAGCTAGCTCTCAGTAGCGCCACTGCCATGCTTCCTTCAACAAAGGATACCAAAAAATGAAGCATATTTGATAATTGAAGTAAAGTGCAATGTTGTTTACACTTGTATGCTATATTCAGATCATGAAATAAAGATTTTGGGTTTCATGTCCCTTTAATGCCCGTTTTCATTCAAAGATTTTTTTTTAAATTATTTAATATGTTTAATGTCAGTTTAATATCCTTCTAAATACACATTAACCTACTTGTATCCCTGGGTCTAGAATATTACAAATTGCACATTTTTAATCATTAACTTATTACTGAGTAGTTTTGTTACTTTAATATTAATTATAAAAAATATATTCAATAAATCTCTCTGATGCATTGAAGAATTAAAGTTCAATAGGTGAATCAGTAGAATTTAACCCCTTATCTGTAGTAGCCACTTGAAACCAAGGGGATGACAGAAAATAAAATAAATAAAAAGTGTCTTATAAAATGAATAGTTCTTTTCACTGCAGAGAAGCAGTCAGAAAATTGTATTCCAAAAAAGAGAAATGGGTTCCAGGCACTCAGAAGGCATTTACGTTGCCAAATTGCAGAGCTTTTTTTCTCTTTTTTCTATTGTAGTCACAAACTCTGTATAATTCTATGGTACTGGTTAAGATAAATACATTGCAGATATTGCTGTATGCTATCTTCAGACTCTCTGTTATTTTTCTGCAGACACAAAGAAACTTTAGTATTTCACTTAGGAAAATAAATTCTTACATAAAAAATGTAAAATATATAATTTTTTCACCACAGATTGGTTGGAATTTTTCCATTATTTGTTTGTGTTGGAATTTAAATAGAAAATATAAGTGAACTGTATTTTTTAAAATTAATCATGTAGGCAGTGTATGTGTGTATATATATCTATATATGTGTGTGTATATATATATATATATATATATATATATATACACACACACACACATATATACATACATATATACACGAACAAATATTGACATATATATATTTATTTATATACAGTATATATATATATACACACACACACACACAGACAGACATACCTCGTTTTATTGCGCTTTGCAGATATTGCTCTTTTTACAAATTTAAAGGTTTGTGGCAGCCCTGTGTTGTCAAATCCAAATAACTTTTGTAAGTTAAAGTTAAGGATTTAAAGGGACATAAAACCCAATTTTTTTCTTTCATGATTTAGAAAGAGCATGCAATTTTACATAACTTTCCAAATTACTTCTAGTATCTAATTTGCTTCATTCTCTTGATATAATTGGTTGAAAGGCATATCTAAATAGGCTCAGTAGCTGCTGATTGGTAGCTGCATATAGGTGCCTCGTGTGATTGGCTCACCCATGTGCATTGCTACTTCTTCCACAAAGGATGTCTAAAGAATGAAACAAATTAGATAAAAGAAGTAAATTTGAATGATGTTTCAAATTGTATTCTCTTTCTGAAGCATGAAAGAAATTTTTTTTTGTTTCATGTCCCTTTAATGCGCATAGTTTTCAGCTGCCAACAAGCTATTGAATCTATAGAAACCTCAAGTGATATTAAACAAACATATCCATCCATCATAAATTGGGGACATTTAAAAAGAATTAAAATGTGAACACGCATAACCGTCAAATGTATTAATTAATATTAGCTCATTGTTTGTTTCCAAAACATAGTGACAGCAAACAAAATTGTCTTGTAAGTTGCTTTTTAATAATTCGTCAACTTTAAAAGCGATTTTTTTTTAAATAGTTGAAATGAAAATACTAAACAAATAAGTGTCCCCTGTCATCCTATATTTACCCTTGCTATGGTGGACCATCAGTGGCCAATGATCAGAGGATACAGATGCTTTAATTTCATCTCCCAACATTTAAAATTACATTTCTAGGACTGCAAAGCCTGAGGCAGAGTCAGTGAGGGTTTCTGATAGAGTCTGGCATCTGGCGATCTATAGGTGTGACTGGTTGCCATTGGCAACAGGTTCACAGTGAGTCCAGAGAGGACTCAGCAGTATGTGGGTGTGGCTAGGCTGGTCACTGTGGCCTGTGGGTGTGGCTTCAGTTTAGAATGTCCCTGGTGTCAGTTTGTGATGCCAGTTCATAACTAGAGGGTAGATCAAGGAGCTGAGAGGGCAGCAAAAAGTGCACTGGGTTATTAACTGGGAATGAAAGAGATTGCAGTTAATGTATTGCACTCATAGGGGCATATTTATCAAGCTCCGTCTAAAGACCGCTGCTTCATAACCTGTCCACCTGCTCTGAGGCGGCGGACAGAAATCGCCAGAAATCAACCTGATCGAATACGATTGGGTTGATTGACACACCCTGCTAGTGGCCGATTGGCCGCTAATCTGCAGGGGGCGGGATTTCACCAACAGTTCACAAGAACTGCTGGTGCAATGATAAATGCCAACAGCGTATGCTGACAGCATTTATCGATGTGCAGCAGACATGATCCGCAATATCGGATCATGTCTGTTCGCACCATATTAAATAGGTCCCATAGTGTAAAATGTGGGATCAGACTGACTGATAATGACTGCAGTATCATGCACTCTATATATTCCTATTTATAGACTTAATCAGGGTTCAATGTTTATAATATAGTAGTTATTAGCACTCCTAACAGCTAATAAAACTCATGAGTAGTTATTAAGTAGTTATGAAGTACAGAGAATTCACAGGCCATAGAGGTGTGTAAATTATTGTAGCGTACTGAAAATGTAAATCTGCTATTATTTATAAACCGTTGTCCTACAATGTGTGTTGCATACACTTAGGGCCGGACTACAAGTGGAGCGCAAAGGATTGCTTTCGGTAAAGCGATATTTGTGCTCCCCTTTGTAATACCAGCGCATGAAAATGTGCACTGGTATTACGACTTATGTGCAATGCGAACGTCATACATGGCACAGAACCTAAGCGCAGCGAAGGAGGTAAGTCACGCAGCAATGGGCAGCAAATTTAAATATAGGTATATGCTTATAAAAAAATTCAAGGAGAAGGTGGCACTCAAATGGAAAGCAATCCTTTATTACAGAGCAACATTTCGGGGCTCCTGCCCGTTTCTCAAGCTAACAAACACTGAATAAATCACACCTTATAAACACTACACCGGTAAAAAGGTATCCAATCCACTTCACATGGGAGGGGCTATAACAAGAAGGGGGAGGTTCAGCAGACACCTTAACCCTTAGCTCACCAAAATACCCAAGTGGATGGGGTACCTTTTTAAAAACATGAAAGCAGCCATAGCTAACATACAGGAAAATCTTAGAGTGTCAATGTACAATCATTATGTAGCCTGAAATATATACATGTTCTATTGACTTATAATGTATCTGCTAATTATTAAAGCCAGTTTAAATAAACAGGAGTAAGTTAAACTCTCTATGCTTATATACATATATATTTTCGTCTTTATTTGCCCGTTTGCGGGCGCGCTATAAAATAGTGTTCCACTTGTAATCTAGGCCTCAATGAGATAAGTCTGAGTTTCTGCGGCCTCATTGTACCAGTGTAAGTGAAGTTTTATTTGAAATACAGTTTTAAATGCATTTCATGTACTGTGATTCACCCCCCCCCCCGTCATTTTTAGCACAATGAAAGATTCTTCACATTTGCACAGTGCTTTTCCCCTCGCCTTGGGAACAATATGAATAATTTTATCAGCCGGCACACAGATTCTATGCCAATCTAGTAATTATTTTTTCTATTTTTTCTGAGCATTTAGGCAGGGGGCTGATAGTGAATGTGGTCGTCCTCTTTCCCTTGTGTAAATGACCTAGAGAGGGATTTCTCTACTGAAACGCTGCGTGCAGCAGGCAGACCTGTGGGCATCACAGAAACACCCACTCTCTTTCTCCTCTTTATTCTTCTCCCCTTACTCTCTCCACTCTGCCTTCTCCTGTCTTTATTTCTCTCTTATCTCTCTTTTTCCATCTCCCTTTCCTTTCTTTCTCTTTAACTCTCTGGGTCCGATTTAACAATGAATGTAACTGTTTCTCCAACATTGGTGTGTCCGGTCCACGGCGTCATCCTTACTTGTGGGAATATCTCTTCCCCAACAGGAAATAGCAAAGAGTCCCAGCAAAGCTGGCCATATAGTCCCTCCTAGGCTCCGCCCACCCCAGTCATTCTCTTTGCCGTTGCACAGGCAACATCTCCACGGAGCTGGTTAAGAGTATGTGGTGTTTAGTTGTAGCTTTTTATTCTACTATCAAGAGTTTGTTATTTTAAAATAGTGCTGGTATGTACTATTTACTCTGAAACAGAAAGAGATGAAGAATTCTGTTTGTGAGAGGAAGATTATTTTAGCAGCAGTTACTAAAATCGTTTGCTGTTTCCACATAGGACTGTTGAGATGAAGTAACTTCAGTTGGGGGAAACAGTTAGCAGACTTTTCTGCTTAAGGTATGACTAGCCATATTTCTAACAAGACTGTGTGATGCTGGAAGGCTGTCATTTCCCCTCATGGGGACCGGTAAGCCATTTTCTTAGTCTCAAGCAGAATAAAGGGCTTAATATGGGCTATAAAACTGGTAGACACTTTTATGGGCAAAATCGATTGCTTTATTTGGGCATTTTATACATGTTTATGCTGGTATTTCACATTTATAAACTTGGGGAACGTTTTTTAACGTCAGGCACTATGTTAGACACCTTTTCCAGTCAGGAAGGGCCTTCCCAGTTGTAGGCTGAGCCTCATTTTCGCGCCATTACTGCGCAGTTGTTTTTGAGAGCAAGACATGCAGATGCATGTGTGAGGACCTGAAAATAGTTGGAAAAGCTCCTAGAAGGCGTCATTTGGTATCGTATTCCCCTCTGGGTTTGGTAGAGTCGCAGCAGAGGCTGTAGCTGGGACTGTAGAGGGGTTAAAACTGTAACCGGCTCCGGTTTCGTTATTTTAAGGGTTAAAGCCCTGAAAATTGGTGTGCAATACTTTTAATGCTTTAAGACACTGTGGTGAAATTTTGGTAAATTTTGAACAATTCCTTCATATTTTTTCACATATTCAGTAATAAAGTGTGCTCTGTTTAAAATTTAAAGAGACAGTAACGGTTTTCATTTAAAACGGTTTTTGTGTTTTGCTGACAAGTTTAAGCCTGTTTAACATGTCTGTGCCTTCAGATAAGCTATGTTCTATATGTATGAAAGTCAATGTGTCTCCCCCTTCTAAATTATGTGATAATTGTGCTAAAGCGTCCAAACAAAGTAAGGACAGTACTGTCACAGATAATGAAGTTGCCCAAGATGATTCATCAGATGAAGGGAGTAGACATGGTTCTACATCATCTCCTTCTGTGTCTACACCAGTTTTGCCCACGCAGGAGGCACCTAGTACTTCTAGCGCGCCAATGCTTATTACCATGCAACAATTGACGGCTGTAATGGATAACTCCATAGCAAATATTTTATCCAAAATGCCTGAATATCAGAGAAAGCGCGATTGCTCTGTTTTAAACACTGAAGAGCAGGAAGGCGCTGATGATAATTGTTCTGTCATACCCTCACACCAATCTGAAGGGGCCATGAGGGAGGTTTTGTCAGATGGGGAAATTTCAGATTCAGGAAAAATTTCCCAACAGGCTGAACCTGATGTTGTGACATTTAAATTTAAATTAGAACATCTCCGCGCACTGCTTAAGGAGGTGTTATCTACTCTGGATGATTGTGCCAACCTGGTCATTCCAGAAAAATTATGCAAGATGGACAAGTTCCTAGAGGTTCCGGTGCACCCCGACGCTTTTCCTATACCCAAGCGGGTGGCCGACATAGAGAATAAGGAATGGGAGAAGCCCGGCATACCTTTTGTTCCCCCTCCTATATTTAAGAAATTATTTCCTATGGTCGACCCCAGAAAGGACTTATGGCAGACAGTCCCTAAGGTCGAGGGGGCAGTTTCTACTCTAAACAAGCGCACTACTATTCCTATCGAGGATAATTGTGCTTTCAAAGATCCTATGGATAAAAAATTGGAGGGTTTGCTTAAAAAGATTTTTATACAGCAAGGTTACCTTCTTCAACCCATTTCGTGCATTGTTCCTGTCACTACAGCAGCGTGGTTCTGGTTCGAGGAACTAGAAAAGTCGCTCAGTAGAGAGACTCCATATGAGGAGGTTATGGACAGAGTTCACGCACTTAAGTTGGCTAACTCTTTTATTTTAGATGCCGCTTTGCAAATAGCTAGATTAGCGGCGAAAAATTCAGGGTTTGCAATTGTGGCGCGCAGAGCGCTTTGGCTAAAGTCTTGGTCAGCGGATGTATCATCCAAGACAAAATTGCTTAATATCCCCTTCAAGGGTAAAACTCTCTTCGGGCCAGAATTGAAAGAGATTATCTCAGACATCACTGGGGGAAAGGGCCACGCCCTCCCACAAGATAGGCCTTTCAAAGCCAAGAATAAGTCTAATTTTCGTTCCTTTCGTAATTTCAGGAACAGACCGGGCTCTAATTCTGCATCCTCTAAACAAGAGGGTAATACCTCACAGACCAAACCAGCCTGGAAACCGATGCAAGGCTGGAACAAGGGTAAGCAGGCCAGGAAGCCTGCCGCTGCTAACAAAACAGCATGAAGGAGTAGCCCCCGATCCGGGACCGGATCTAGTGGGGGGCAGACTCTCTCTCTTTGCTCAGGCTTGGGCAAGAGATGTTCAGGATCCCTGGACGCTAGAAATAGTTTCTCAGGGTTATCTTCTGGAATTCAAGGAACTACCCCCAAGGGGAAGGTTCCACATGTCTCACTTATCCTCAAACCAAATAAAGAGACAGGCATTCTTACATTGTGTAGAAGACCTGTTAAAGATGGGAGTGATACACCCAGTTCCAACGGCGGAACAAGGAATGGGATTTTACTCAAATCTGTTTGTGGTTCCCAAAAAAGAGGGAACTTTCAGACCAATCCTGGATCTAAAGATCCTAAACAAATTTCTCAGAGTACCATCGTTCAAGATGGAAACCATTCGAACGATTCTACCCACAATTCAGGAAGGTCAATTTATGACTACCGTGGATCTAAAGGATGCGTATCTACATATCCCTATCCACAAGGAACATCATCAGTTCCTAAGGTTCGCCTTTCTGGACAAACATTACCAGTTTGTGGCCCTCCCATTCGGGTTAGCCACTGCTCCAAGGATTTTCACAAAGGTACTCAGATCCCTTCTAGTGGTTCTAAGACCAAGGGGCATTGCAGTAGTACCGTACTTGGACGACATTCTAGTACAAGCGTCGTCTCTTTCAAAGGCAAAGGCTTACTCAGACATCGTTCTGGCCTTTCTCAGATCTCACGGATGGAAGGTGAACATAGAAAAAAGTTCCCTGTCTCCGTCAACAAGAGTTCCCTTCTTGGGAACAATAATAGATTCCTTAGAAATTAGGATTTTCTTGACAGATGTCAGAAAGTCAAAACTTCTAAACGCTTGTCAAGTTCTTCATTCTATTCCTCGTCCTTCCGTAGCTCAGTGCATGGAAGTGGTAGGATTGATGGTTGCAGCAATGGACATAGTTCCTTTTGCGCGAATTCATCTAAGACCATTACAACTGTGCATGCTGAAACAGTGGAATGGGGATTATACAGACTTGTCTCCAGTGATTCAAGTAGATCAGAAGACCAGAGACTCACTCCGTTGGTGGCTAACCCAGGATCACCTATCCCAGGGAATGAGCTTCCGCAGTCCAGAGTGGGTCATCGTCACGACCGATGCCAGCCTAGTGGGGTGGGGCGCGGTCTGGGAATCCCTGAAAGCTCAGGGACTGTGGTCTCGGGAAGAGTCTTTTCTCCCGATAAACATTCTGGAACTAAGAGCGATATTCAATGCTCTCCAGGCTTGGCCTCAGCTAGCAAAGGCCAAATTCATAAGATTCCAATCAGACAACATGACGACTGTTGCGTATCTCAATCATCAGGGGGGAACAAGGAGTTCCCTGGCGATGAAAGAAGTGACCAAAATAATACAATGGGCGGAGAATCACTCCTGCCACCTATCTGCGATCCACATTCCAGGTGTGGAAAACTGGGAAGCGGATTATTTGAGTCGTCAGACATTCCATCCGGGGGAGTGGGAACTCCACCCGGAGATCTTTGCCCAGTTGACACAACTATGGGGCATTCCAGATATGGATCTGATGGCGTCCCGTCAGAACTTCAAGGTTCCTTGCTACAGGTCCAAATCCAGGGATCCCAAGGCGACTCTAGTGGATGCACTAGTAGCGCCTTGGACCTTCAACCTAGCTTATGTGTTTCCACCGTTTCCTCTCATTCCCAGGCTGGTAGCCAGGATCAAACAGGAGAGGGCCTCGGTGATCTTGATAGCTCCTGCGTGGCCACGCAGGACTTGGTATGCAGACCTGGTGAATATGTCATCGGTTCCACCATGGAAGCTACCTTTGAGACAGGACCTTCTTGTTCAGGGTCCATTCGAACATCCAAATCTGGTCTCCCTCCAGCTGACGGCTGGAGAGAGGGCCTCAGTGATCTTGATAGCTCCTGCGTGGCCACGCAGGACTTGGTATGCAGACCTGGTGAATATGTCATCGGTTCCACCATGGAAGCTACCTTTGAGACAGGACCTTCTTGTTCAGGGTCCATTCGAACATCCAAATCTGGTCTCCCTCCAGCTGACGGCTTGGAGATTGAACGCTTGATTCTATCAAAGCGTGGGTTTTCAGATTCAGTGATAGATACTCTGGTTCAAGCCAGAAAACCGGTAACTAGAAAGATTTACCATAAAATATGGAAAATATATATCTGCTGGTGTGAATCCAAGGGATTCCCATGGAATAAGATAAAGATTCCTAGGATTCTTTCCTTTCTACAAAAAGGTTTGGATAAAGGATTATCTGAAAGTTCTCTAAAGGGACAGATTTCTGCTTTATCTGTCCTACTGCACAAACGACTGGCAGTTGTGCCAGATGTTCAAGCATTTGTTCAGGCTTTGGTTCGGATCAAGCCTGTTTACAGACCTTTGACTCCTCCCTGGAGTTTAAATCTAGTTCTTTCAGTTCTTCAAGGGGTTCCGTTTGAACCTTTACATTCCGTAGATATTAAGTTGTTATCTTGGAAAGTTTTGTTTTTGGTTGCTATTTCTTCTGCTAGAAGAGTTTCTGAGTTATCTGCTCTACAATGTACTCCACCCTATCTGGTGTTCCATTCTGATAAGGTTGTTTTGCGTACTAAGCCTGGTTTTCAACCAAAGGTTGTTTCCAACAAAAATATTAATCAGGAGATAGTTGTACCTTCTTTGTGTCCGAATCCAGTTTCAAAGAAGGAACGTTTGCTACACAATTTAGATGTAGTCCGTGCTCTAAAATTCTACTTAGAAGCTACGAAAGACTTCAGACAAACTTCTTCGCTGTTTGTCGTCTATTCTGGTAAAAGGAGAGGTCAAAAAGCAACTTCTACCTCTCTTTCTTTTTGGCTTAAAAGCATCATCCGATTGGCTTATGAGACTGCCGGAAGGCAGCCTCCTGAAAGAATCACAGCTCACTCCACTAGGGCTGTAGCTTCCACATGGGCCTTCAAGAACGAGGCTTCTTTTGATCAGATATGTAAGGCAGCGACTTGGTCTTCACTGCACACTTTTGCCAAATTTTACAAATTTGATACTTTTGCTTCTTCGGAGGCTATTTTTGGGAGAAAGGTTTTGCAAGCCGTGGTGCCTTCCGTTTAGGTGACCTGATTTGCTCCCTCCCTTCATCCGTGTCCTAAAGCTTTGGTATTGGTTCCCACAAGTAAGGATGACGCCGTGGACCAGACACACCAATGTTGGAGAAAACAGAATTTATGCTTACCTGATAAATTACTTTCTCCAACGGTGTGTCCGGTCCACGGCCCGCCCTGGTTTTTTAATCAGGTCCGATGAATTATTTTCTCTAACTACAGTCACCACGACACCATATGGTTTCTCCTATATTTTTTTCCTCCTGTCCGTCGGTCGAATGACTGGGGTGGGCGGAGCCTAGGAGGGACTATATGGCCAGCTTTGCTGGGACTCTTTGCCATTTCCTGTTGGGGAAGAGATATTCCCACAAGTAAGGATGACGCCGTGGACCGGACACACCGTTGGAGAAAGTAATTTATCAGGTAAGCATAAATTCTGTTTTCTGCACAATCCCTCAGGCTCGCTGGAAACAGGAGTTAAGAATCTGCGGTCTTAAGACCGCTGCTCCTTCACTCGTATACCTCCTCTGAGGCGGCGGACATCAATCCTCCTGATCGCATACGATCGGGTTGATTCACACCCCCTGCTAGCCGCCGATTGGCCGCAAATCTGCAGGGGGCGGGATTGCATAAGCAGTTCACAAGAACTGCTTGTGCAATGATAAATGCTAACAGCGTATGCTGTCGTCATTTATTGATGTGCGGCGGACATGATCGCTACAGTGGATCATGTCCGCTACCACTTTGTTAAATTGTCCCCTCTGACTTCTCCTGTCTTTATTTCTCTCTTATCTCTCTTTTTCCATCTCCCTCTCCCTTTCACTCTCTGTCTTCTCCTCTCCTCTACAATTTCCCCTATTTCTCCTCTCTCTGTTTTCTCTTTCTCTGTCTCTCTATCTTTAATCTCCCTCTCACTCTCCTCTCTACTTTTCTTTTTAATCTCTCTTCCATCTCTCTAATTTCCTTTCCCACTTTCTCTCTCTCTTTCTTGCCTTATTTTATCTCTCTTTTCTATATATATATATATATATATATATATATATATATATATATATATATATATACATGTATTTGTATGTATCTCTATGTTAAAGCCTTTTGCAGCAATTTTTTCTAACACCTGAGACTTCATATGTTTGAGCCCTTATACCTTTTTTATGCAATATATATTTTTTAAAATAATTTTTATCATACAGTCACCTAGATTACGAGTTTTGCGTTAACAGGGGTGCAGTGCTAATGAGCAGTTTATGCTCACCGCTCACTTGCAGACAGCGCTGGTATTACAGGTTATTAGAAACCCGGCGTTAGCCGCAAAAAAGTGAGCGAAGAGCAAAATTTAGCTCCACATCTCACCTCAATGCCAGCACTGCTTACGTTAGCGGTGAGCTGGCTAAATGTGCTCGTGCACGATTTCCCCATAGGAATCAATGGGGGAGAGTCGGCTGAAAAAAACCTAACACCTGCAAAAAAGCAGCGTAAAGCTCCTAACGCAGCCTCATTGATTCCTATGGGGAAATACTTTTTATGTCTACACCTAACACCCTAACATGAACCTAAAGTGCGAAAAAAAACAAAACGAAATTACAGAAAATAATAAAATAATTACAAGATTTTTAAACTAATTACACCTACTCTAATCCCCCTAACAAAATAAAAAAGCCCCCAAAATAAAAAAACTCTACCCTACACTAAATTACAAATAGCCCTTAAAAGGGCCTTTTGCGGGGCATTGCCCCAAAGTAATCAGCTCTTTTACCTGTAAAAAAAAAATACAATTCCCCCCAACATTAAAACCCACCACCCACTCAATCAACCCTACTCTAAAACCCACCCAATTCCCCCTTAAAAAAAACCTAACACTAACCCCTTGAAGATCACCCTACCGTGAGACGTCTTCACCCAACCGGGCAGAAGTGGTCCTCCAGGCGGGCAGAAGTCTTCATCCAGACGGCATCTTCTATCTTCATCCATCCGGCGCGGAGCGGGTCCATCTTCAAGACATCCGACGTGGAACATCCTCTTCTTCCGACGACTAAAGACGAATGAAGGTTCCTTTAAGTGACGTCATCCAAGATGGTGTCCCTTCAATTCCGATTGGCTGATAAAATTCTATCAGCCAATCGGAATTAAGGATCAGCCAATAGGATTGAACTTCAGTTAAGAGTTTTATGCTATGGCGTTGTAGTGTAAAACTCTTAACTGCTGACTTTTAAATGCGGTACCAGGCTTGACAGGAGAGGCTGTACCGGTCACTTTTGGTCAGACTTGTAATACTGGCGCTATGCAAGTCCCATAGAAAATATATGATATGCAATTGACGTAAGTGGATTTGCAATATTTCCGAGTCTGCCCAAAAAAGTGAGCAGTACACCTGTACCTGCAAGACTCGTAATACCAGCAGGCGTTAAAAAGCAGCGTTAGGACCTCTTAACGCTGCTTTTTAACCCTAACACACAACTCATAATCTAGCCGAGTGTTATTATGATTGTGGCTGTACTTTTTTGCTTGCACGCAACAGTTAGCACGCCACTTGTTATCTAGCCTATAGTGTTTTAAAGCCTCTGTATTATTTGTGACTCTACCATATTGTTATATTTTGAATAAATAATACCCCAACACACATGTTATAAAGAGCAATATAATTAATACAAGTGTTGCAAACTTAATTGTGTTTGAATCCGCGGAATTTGTTGCAGCTCTACAAATAACCGATAATAATAATAATAATCTGAGAATCTGAACGAGTTGATCTGATTTGTCATTTTTCATTAGATTGGTGGATTTCTGTGGTAATGGTTTATCAGTTGGATTGGTTTTTTTTTTTTGTGTTATGTCATTAGATATGAGTTTGATTGCCTGATTTTGGTGTCATGTGATTTTAGTTTGGCTGATTTCTCTGTCATATGAAGTCATTTGGATTTACTAAGTACTTTGGATTTTAGTTAGATTGGATGATTTGTGTGATGATGTCTGGTTTCTCATTGACTGGCACATCTCTGTATTATCAAAGGGTTTTAACTTGATTTGTTGAATTCTGTGTTTTCATATGATTGCATTCTATTTTACAGATTTACCTGATTTAATGGGCCGAGGCTAGAAGCATAATATGGGGATCTATGCTATGTGTAAGGTAAACCAGAAACATTTACCTTACAGAAACAATGACATTAGCTCTCCCTATGTGGCTGGCGTCTGTCTTATGGGGCTATATAGTAGTTTATTCCAATAATGATGTTGTATAATACAGGGCTTGACGAACACAGGCACCTGGGAGCTACTGGCACTTTCCAATTAAGTATTTGTGCTTTTGTTTAGAACCCCCAAGTCACCCATTAGTGCCCCCCGCTTTCCCTACCATCTGCCACCAGCCTAGGGATGGGCGAATGTGTTTATATTCAAATTTTACAAATGTTATTGTAGAAATTCGATTTACATAATACAATGTTGATAAGAATGAATATTCTTAAAAATTCGATTTTCGAATGTTATTTACAGTTTTTGAATGTAACATTCGAATTCAAATGTCACATTCGAATTCGAATGTTACATTCAAATATCACATTCAAATTCGAATATTACATTTATAAAACACAATTCTAGACTAGAAACACTATTTCGAATGTCACATTTGAATCAAATATCACATTCGAATCGAATGTCACATTCGAATTTGAATATTACATTTATAAAACACAGTATTAGACTAGAAATACTATTTCAAATTTGAATGTCATATATTATTACATTTCGAAATTGAATGAATATATAGCTAAACATTCTATTATTCGAACAAATATTTTTGTATTTTATTGAAAAATTCAAAAACGAAAATTCGAAAATAGAATGTTAGAATGTTATATAAACATTCAAAATTTGATTCGAACGGACGAATGTATCAAAATTTGTTTTAAATTTCGAATTTTTAGAAACATTCGCCCAACCCTACACCAGCCACACCTAAAATGTATCCCGGTGCAGCAGGATCCTTTTTAGGCCTCTATAAAATACAAATGTAACTTTGGCAAGCACTACCTCCAATACCTCCTGCAAAGCCTCATTACCAATGACACGACACAGGGGGGATGTCACTAGCTATTATGTGAGATGCTAGATGAGGCTGTCAGTAACATGGTGGGAGAATTGGGTGACAATCCTCTCATAAGGATTGCAAAAAGCTGCTGGCTCCTAAATTTATGGGCTTCAATTAAAAAGTTTGTCAAGCCCTGGTATAATATTTTACCATATTTTTTAACATGTTAATAGAGATTCTAATTTGTAAAATCTCTCAATTTCACTTGGAGCTTATAAGCCAAATAAAATATGGTTGTAGTTTTAACAGATTTACAGCACGTTCCCTCAATGGATAAAAGCATTTTATATCAAAGAGAAGAATATAATTGTCTGTGATATAAAAAAAGAATATTAACATAACAACCTTGTATTACAGTGGGTGAATTATAAAAAAATGTCATCTTCTGAAAGATTCACCTCTGAGGTTAAATATATTACAATTCTGTGGTGTAATAGACTTAACATTAAACTAACAAGTGCTTAAATTCATTAGGGAACAGATACCAATAAAGTGAATAGAGATTAGGGATGTGCATTCTACAGTTTTGTTAGCTGCCGAATGTGGAAAAAGGCGACCGCTCGCTGCATTTGGCTCTTTTTAGTGCCGGATGTCTTCTTGTGAAAATGCAACATGCTAAGATCTGTGCAAATCCAGATCTTGCACTTTCACAAGAAGAAATAAGGCTATGAAAAGAGCCAAATGCCGGCAGCGTCTTCCTTCTTCCGCATTTGGCAGCTAACAAAACTGCCGAATGGAGCTGCTGTGAAGATTAAAAGGTAAGTTTTTTTTCACAACAGGAGTAAAATGTAAATTTTGATGAATTAAAGTGCCCCTGTTTTAATCAAATTTTTAAAAACCTGGCAATTAAGCCAGTGCTTGACATATGTGTTTAAAAATTAGGAGCCAGTAAGAATATTTAGGAGCCAGGCATATTTTTAGGAGCCAGACTGTTGGATTTGTATATAGACATATGGAGAATAACCCAAAAAGTTAGGAGCCAGGGGTAAAATTCTAGGAGCCAGTGGCTACCAGGCTCCTGGGTTTGTCGAGCCCTGAATTAAGCATCAAAATTTACTTAAAGCTTTATGTCCTTGATTTTGGGCGTCTTCTGGGTTTCTTGGTCATTTTCTTATTGGTTCTCTATGCTGTAGTCATCAGGTGGCTCCAGTTGGTGACATCACTGGTGCATGATTGCTCGGTAAGGAGTGAAAATATCTCAGAGTGGCTTGGTATGTTGCTGGCGTAGCATGTGTTTAACACACGCAGTAAGAAGACAGGAAGCAAGTAACTCTGCAGTATTACGAGACCATACATCAAACGGTGGAAATTGACTCCCATAATAGTGAGTCCTAAAGACTTTCTGTTTCACCTTACACAATAACAGCAATAAGCATTTGTTTTTTCTGGGGGCCTATATTTATTATGTAATTCATAAGATTACACACTAGCCATACACTTCCAATGTTGTTAATAAGGCTACATTTACAACAAGTTAAATGATACAAAGCAGCGACACTCTTTACATAAAGCAATTATCGCAATACACAAAAGCTATGTTTGCTGCATTAGGTAGCTTCCTACTGTGATAATATTAATATATGTATGCATTCATGTGTATGTATGTATGAACAAGTGTATTTTTGTGTGTGTGTATGAGCGTGTGTATATATATATATATATATGTATAAATATATATATATATATATATATATATATATATATATACATTGGGTATTGAAAAGAATCACCCCTCACCCTTGAAAATTATCACATTTTGTTGCTTTGCAGTCTGAAATAAAGACAGACACAGTTTTTGTTTATCCAGTTGTAATTACTCTTTGCAACTTATAACATCTAAGTGAAAGATATAACACCAACATGTCATGCAAAAATAAAGACAATTCAAAAACATAATCACTGAGTTGGAAAAAGGATCCCACCCCCTCCTAAAATTGCTATCAGGTGTAGCTAATCACCTTCTAAATGGCACACACAAATCAATTTTACCTTTAACTGTGATCAGCAGTGGGCATATTGATTAGCTCAGCATCTCAGTCCCTGATAGTGCAATTGAAGCAAACAATCAACTATGGGTGGCAAGGCACTGTCAAAAGATATCCGGGAAAAAGTTGCGGACAGGCACAAGTCAGGAGATGGATACAAGAAAATATCAGAAGCACAGTGAAGTCTATTATTAAGAAGTGGAAGGTATTTGATACAACACAGACCCTCTCTGGATCAGGACGTCGCTCCAAACTTGATGAAAGAGCTAGGAGGAAACTGGTCAGAGAGGCTACCAAGAGGCCCACAGCAACTCTGAAGCAGTTGCAGGAATTTATGACAAAGAGTAGCCATTGTGTGCATGTGACAACAATATCATAAATTCTCCACAAATGTGGCTTGTATGGGTGGGTTACAAGAAAAAAGCCACTCCTCAAGACAGGCCACATGCAGTCCAGATTGAGCTTTGCCATAACACACCTAGGAGATTCTGAGGCAACATGGAAAAAGGTGTTCTGGTCAGATGAGACTAAAATTGAATTATTTGTTCTCAACGCCAAACAATATGTCTGGAGGAAATCCAATACAGCTCACCATCCAAATTACACCATACCTACAGTAAAGCATGGAGGTGCTAATATCCTGTTATGGGGGTGTTTCTCTGCAGCAGGCACTGGATCACTTATCAGGATAGAAGGAATAATGGATGGGGCACAATACTGTCAAATTATTGTGGAAGATCTGCTGCCCTCTGCCAGGAAGTTGTCAATGGGAAGAAGGTTTACCTTCCAACATGACAATGACCCAAAGCACACAGCAAGAATGACCACACAGTGGTTGAAGGAGCAAAAAAGGTGAATGTCCTTGCATGGCCTAGTCAGAACCCAGGCTTAAACCCCATTGAATATCTGTGGCATGACATGAAGACTGTAGTCCAAAAACGGTCACCATCAAATGTAACGGGATTGAAGCAGTTCTGCAAAGAAGAGTGGGCAAATATTGCACAGTCTAGATGTGCAAAGTTAGTAGAGACTAAAGGCTGTAATTAAAGCAAACAGTGGTTCAACAAAATACTGGCACAAGGGAGTGATCCTTTTTCCAACTCAGTGATTCTGTTTTGGAATTGTATTTATTTTTGTCTGACATGTTGGTGTTATATCTTTCACTTGGATGTTATAAGTTGCACTGAGTAACAACTGGATAAACAAAAACTGTGTCTTTATTTTAGGCTGCAAAGCAACACAATGTGATTATATTCAAGGGAGTGATTATTTTCAATACCCACTGAGTAGGTATGCATGTGTTTATGTGTGTATGTAAATGTATGCATGTTTATATATGTATTTGTATGCGTGTGTGCATATGTATGTATGAGTGAATGTGTGTTTGTCTGTCTAATCTATTATATAACAAAGGTAATAGGCTGCTTTGCTTTTTTATTGGCCGTGCTGCAACAAGATAATTTGCCACATTGCCCCTCCCAATATTGGGCTCTGGATCCAGCCCTGTGTCCTTTGTTCATTAGGTCCACCACTGAGCAGCAATACACTACTGGGAGCACATCAGCCAATGAAAAGAGATAAATGTGTGCAGCTACCAATCAGCAGCTGGTTTCCAGGAGTGCATTAAACCTATCTAGGTGCTTTTCAACAAAGAATACCAAGAGAACAAATTAAATTTGATAATAGAAGCAAATTTAAAAATATCTTAAAATGGTATGCTGTATCTAAATCATAAAAGTTTAACTTTGACAAAATGTAAGCATGCTCATTTGTTATATCTTTTTGTATTTTACTTATACTAATAAACCTACAAATCCTTCCTCTAACTTTTTTTTACATTTACATTAATATATGGGGAATGACAATTTTTTTGTGTTCCTACTTCTATAAGCAAGAGTTGCACATTAATTGAGAGCCAAATCTGTAGACAAGGTAGTTTTAAGGATAAAACGTGTGCTCTGTTCCTTGGTAAATTGGCGCACATATAGTTAGGGAATTCTGTACCAAACAGCTGACTACATCAGTGCACTGCCTGTGATCTCAATGGACTGCTGTTAGCAGATTAGGTTAATCACTTTATTTTCTATTGCTCATATATAGACTAGGATGTATTTTCCATTTCCACAGGGAATTTTTGCTCATTATCAAACAATTATTAAAAAACAATGAGGTTGAAAGTTTCGGATGCTCCAGGCAAGTTTAATCATCGCTGTTCTGTTTAGGTGTTTTGTGCACAGATGTTTGTCTTTTTATAGATTCGTATTTGTTACTGGAGAAATATCTTACGCTTGGTGATTTCATTTTACCTGATAACAGAAATGTCACGTTATGATGTTATATGTAAAAGAGCCAACAGTAAAGACGTGTTATTATTTTTGGGTGAAAAAGCAAAAGTTATGGAATTTATATTAAAACTAGCAGGAAATGCATGTTTGTGCCCAATAGATTCTCCTAGTTAGGGTTGCCACTTTAGTTCAGGCTGAACCCGAACAGTCTTGCACAGCACAGCACACTACGTGTGGTGTTCCCCAAGGTTCCATTCTCGGCCCCCTACAATTTGCATTATTTATAAATGATCTGCCTAATGTCTGCAAATCCTCAACTGTACACATGTACGCAGACGACACGGTAATCTATGCAAGCAAATCCAATCTGCCGCAGCTTGAGGCAGTGCTCCAAGACCAGTTCACAGAGGTAGAAAAGTGGATCTCAAAAAAACAAACTCTTCCTAAACACTGACAAAACTGTTACAATGATCTTTGGAACGGGACCTAAATTACACAAATTACAAAATTCCCATCTTCGCATCAAAACAAAATCAAATTGCACACTAACTGCAGTCCACTCTTTCAAATACTTGGGTATGTTGTTAGACCCCAATCCATCTTTTGGCCTCCACTTGAATTTAAACTCTATCCAAAACTAGGTGCCCTGTACAGAAACAAATCCTGCCTCAGCCCTGCAGTAAAGGAAAAGATTGTACAGCAAATGCTGATGCTGATCATGGATTATGGGGATGTAGTATATGCACCTGCACCGCAAACTCACCTTAATAAACTTAATACATTGTATAACTCGTTCTGCCGCTTTGTGCTACAATGTAACTACAGGACCCACCACTGTGACATGCTAAAAGAACTAAACTGGCTGTCGCTGGAATCCAGACAAACCCTTCATCTTTCCTGCCTTGTGTTTAAGAGCTTTTCTGGGAAGCTCCCACCCTACCTGAGCAGAATGCTCTCCCGTGCTATTCCCACCTCCTATAACCTCTGATCCAGTACCAGCACATTATTTAGCTTGCCTCAATACAAAAAGAAAGCAGCTCAATCCTCCTTTTCCTACAGAGCACCACAATTATGGAACAACCTCCCGCACACTTTCAAACCTTCATTAAGCCTAAAATCATTTAAGAGATCCCTCTCTACATATCTCAAAACAAAATGCACCTGTCATGGTTGATTATATATTTCCTACCTGTTCTATGTTACATTTTTGCATATATTATGTATTAATATTATTTTTGTATTTTATTGTACCCTATTGTATCAATGCAATGTTTTGTGGACCCAGGACATACTTGAAAACAAGAGAAACCTCAATGTATCCTTCCTGGTAAAATATTTTATAAATAAATAAATAATAGCAAATAAGCACAAGCTCTCACATAGATATTCACACTCTCACACACTCTCTGTCTTACACACACACATTCACACTCTCACACATACTCACACTCTCACACATGAACACACACATACTCTGTCTCTCTCACACAAACTCTCTTTCACACACAAATACACTCTCTCACAGACACACTCACACACATTCTATCCCACACACACATGCTCTCACACATACTCACACTCACACTCTAACACACTAACACACACATGCTCTCACACATACACTCACTCACACTCTACACATTAACACACACATGCTCTCACACTCACTCACACTTTCACACACTAACACACACATGCTCTCACACATACTCACACTCTCACACACTAACACACACATGCTCTCTCACACAAACTTTCTTAAACACACACAGACACTCTGTCTCTCTCACACACACTTATTCTCACACACATTCTATCTCACACAAACTCTCTCTCTCTCTCTCTCTCTCACACACACAGACACTCTCACACACTTATTCTCACACACATTCTATCTCTCTCTCACAAACACACATATTCTCTCACACATACTCACACTCTCACACATATGCTCTCTCACACAAACTCTCTCACACAAACACACTAACTGACTAAGCTTCAAACCCAGACACACAATGGAAACCCAGACTGTCAGAGTCATTACTGGACAGACGGCAACCCTACTCCTGGTGGACAGGGACGCACCTTCACATTCCTGAATATAAAAGAAAAATACAGAAACAAAAAGACATTTGCATTTGGTTTTACAAAACTAATATCCGAACAACTGCACCAACTAAATTCATCAGCATTCATGAATTTCATTTAAATTACATTAGGGGTAAATACTTTATATATATAAATGTATTGATTAGCAGACCTTATAAGGAAATTATAAGAAAGACCCTTATTAAATATAATCAAATAATAAAAAAAGAAAGAAAGTAAAGAGGGTACGTTACCCCTCTTCTAAAGAAAAGTAATTAAAAAAAATATCAAAAATATTTATTCCAGTAAAATTACCTCCAATGTAATGAATAAATACACAAATAGAGTGAGAAAATACAAATTGGGGCGGTACCACTGACTCCCTTCCTCAATATATACAGTATGTACAGCATGTCATAACATAAATCAGGAAGTTTATACTTATTTAATCAATAAACCAATTCGGCAGATTGTCCATCAAAGCGCATTCTCATAATGAGAGAAAACCTTGCATATAGCGCTTAATCAGTGTGTCAAGTTCTATTACCTGATTGGATATTACATATGTGAAAAAAGCCCTTGGTCGTATGTATGTTGTTCGAGGCTTCACACAGGTATAGTAACGACCCCACTCAAGGTCTCACCTGAATCTCTGGCTAATTACCAGTACTGTGGCCATATTAGACAAACACCAAATAGGTCCCATCTGTATATGTCGTTGGTATCTGTACCTTTTCCTCCCCGCATCGACAGCTGCTGTTCACCAGCTTCCAACCGCCGAGAAAAAACACTGCTCGTCCAGTCCCAGGTTACTGCAGCTCCAAAACACCTTGCGGGTCCGCCCCCTCTATACATCGCACGGAGCGTCTTTAGACCATTCAGGTTGTTACCAATCACGTGGGACCTACTTTTTCATGATACACAAAGATTGTCCAGTCTTCATCATGTCAAAATAGTTTAGGTGATCACCAATAAGGTTATACTCTCAACTAGATATTGTCAACTTCACTTGTGTTTCACCCCTTCACTGTATCTCTAGCGCGCTGCAGAGCTGCATTAATGCCAACACTGCTGCACAGAGTCCTGGGCTGTGCTAAAAGGAGGCTTAGAACGGTGGATGCTAGGGCCTGTGTTAAAAGAGAAGGTTCATTAGCACAGGCCCTAATAAGCCTCGTATTAGTGTAGCCCGCGGCTCTGTGCAGAAATGTTGTCATTAGCACGGCTCTCCAGTGCGCTAGACTCGAGGTATCTATAATGCTACAGGTGAACTGTTTCACCTGTAGCAAAGGAACATTTACATTCATCTAACAAAAACCAATGTAAATGTTCCATGAATATTCAATATTGATTTAGATTAAACCTAAACGAATACTGAATTGAATGGCAGCCCAATATTCAAAAATCGTATTTTACTGAATATTTGATCCAAAATCTGTACTAGACTTTAAAACACCATCTTTTGTATATCATCTGGTGCTATTGTCAGTGTAGAAATGTTGTGTTTGATATTGTGCTAGTTTACAGTAAATAGAATTTATGCACCTGCCTCTACTTATGGGTGCTTCCATTTTGGAACTTAGGTTACACTTAGGGATGGGCGAATGTGTTTATATTCAAATTCGAATGTTAGAACGAATGTTATTGTAGAAATTCGATTTACATAATCGAATGTTAAGAACGAATATTCATAAAAATTCTATTATCGAATGTTATTTACAGTTTTCGAATGTGACATTCGAATTAGAATGAGACATTCGAACTAGAATATTACATTTATAAAACACAGTTGCAGACTAGAAGTACTATTTCGAATTCAAATTTACTAAAAAGAAAATTCGAAAATAGAATGTTAGAATGTTATATAAACATTCGAAAATTCGATTCGAACGAATGTATGAAAATTCGTTTTAAATTTTGAATTTTTAGAAACATTCGCCCATCCCTAGTTACACTATAAGTAAGTGAAGAAGAGTTACTGCACATGTGCAGACACATCAGCTGTGAGGTACAGTGAAAACTACATGGCAGCACCCATGACTAGAGCGAGGTGGGAATAATCTCAATACAATGCTTATCAAACGTATTTAGTGTTTAATGTCCCTTTAAGACGGCAATATTAAGGTTATATTTGAGGATATGGCTAGTTGTACAGGGTGGTATTAATACTTCAGAATTTAGTGTTCTTTTTCCATAGTATTCTAAGCACACAAAGAACTTTACCAGTAGCGGACCTACTTAATAGAGGGCCGTGGTGCAAAATCTTTTTTGGGGTCCCAATGAGAACTCAGTAATAGGTAATAAGAATAATTTACATGTTTCTCTGTATAATGTTTTTGAGGATAGATAGATATATAGACCTGCGACTTGCACTAATAAAAGGTTCCCTTGCATTAGGATTCTACACATTCTGCACACACCTATGTATAGACTGACTGCTATGGGCCCCCTCCAGCACTTGGGACCTAGTGCCGCTACACCTGCTGCACCAATAGTAGTTCCACCCCTGAGCTTTACACAGCCCATGTGTAGAGATACGTTGTACTGAGTTATACTTTCTACCAATCATATATAAAGACTCACAGTTTGAAAACTGCATTTTTTATTAATACTAATACATGTTAATTTGTTTCACACTATAATAACTTGTAAATCTGAAATTTAATAACATTTAATTTGTTATCCTTTGTTGAAAAGCATACCAAGATAGGCTGAGTTGCAGCAATGCACTACTGCTGATTGGTGGCTATACATATATTGTCTTTAGCTCATTTGATGTATTTAGTTAGCTCCCTGTAGTGCATTGCTGCTCCTTCAACAAATGATACCAAGAGAATGAACCAAATATAATAATACAAGTAAATAAGGCAGTTGCTTAAAATTGTATGCTCTATCAGACTCATGAGAGGAAAAACAATATGTTTTTCATGTCCCTTTTAGTCCAGTTTGTTCTGGGCCCCCTGTCTACCATTTGATAATGATCTACTGTTGTGTAAATTGATCATTCTATCTCTGAAGCAAAGTATTTTAAATTATATCTTAAAAATCTAATTATCTAATTATTCAATTATCTATTTTATCATCTCATTATCTTATTATTGCCTGATAATGATTTATATTATACATAAGTGATTTTGTGATTCTTTTCACTTAACTTTTCATAATCCAAAAAACTCACAGTTGCTGAGATATAGGGTTAACCACTTGATGTCAGAGTTAGCTGCAATGCACAGCAGTTGTTAATGACATCTAATAGGTCAACAGGAGTTTCCACCACTGGGGGCTTATGTGGCCATAGTGATATCACAACTGCAACATTGTGACAGCCACAACATTTCTGTGCTGTCAAAATGGTGTATACCCCTCCATTAAAATGACTTTCATAAATCTTTATGACCTTCATTAACCATTTCTTTCCCTCCCCATGTGGAGTATCCATTCAAAATTAACATAAAATTTCAGTTTGTTAACTAAAGTTTTTTTTTGTAATTAAATATTTTTTATTGATTTTTTAGTGTTTTACAACATCCATGAGAGAAAAAGAGAACAATAATAAACCCTCTTGAGGGTACAATTAAACATGGGTAATAACTAATAAAATGAGGGGTCTCTTAGGAGTCCGTCTCCAAGTGAGAAATTTGTGTTCCTGGGCTGAAGTCCATTATGCCCAAATTGGAGACCATAAGTTGAAACATCAAATAACTCTCTGTTGTGCAAGGAAAATATACATGTATAGGAGTAACATTTTATAATTCCTTGCAGTAGTAAACAGGTATAGAAGTCTAGGAGAGGGGTGTTCAAAGAGTAACAATGAGGAAGTAACTAGGACCAGAAGTAGGGGAGAGTAGGGCTAGGAGGGGTGGAAGAGGGTCAGACTACCGCATGAGTGGTAAGTGGTGTATGATGTATGGCTAGGGTTGCCACCCGTCCCTTAAAATACAGAACACTTATAAGTTATACATTCTGCAGGGGGGAATATGAATAGTGCTGTCCAGAAACACAATACATGTTCCTCCCTGCACACCCTGCAGCATGTGTAATTCATAAGTGTCCAGGAAAACATGGCTGAGGTGGCAACCCTATGTATGGCGGAGGTGCCCAACGGAGGAGGGCAAGTAGTTATAAATTAATTAATTTCTCTCTGTTCCCATATAAAATGATATCTAGGATGAAATTTGCTTTACCCTGGAAACTATAATGAAGTTAAATAAAGTTTTATTGTAAAATTGTAAAGCAACAGTGGGTTTCTGGGAGATTTTTAATGGTTTTTGAAAAAGTTATAATTACATTGGGAATTCTATTAGACAGAAGTAAGCCCTGGAGAGAAAATGCAAAACATTTACTTATTAAAAAAGCGCAATGGGTTTTTGACAGCTTGATAAATTAAAGTCTGATTCCTGAGAAAATGAGCAAATGAACATGACCAGTTGTAGGTTTTGTGTAGCCAGCTGGCTTATTGAGCCTAGCACATAGATGGATTTATTTTTTATTTTTTTTTAATACATTTTTTTCCCATCAAGGCTGATATTGTGATCTATCAAATAAGTTACCACTAAGCTGTCTTCTGCATTGAATTAAACACAGTAACATAGATTTTTGAGAGCTGACAAGAACCCTGGACATAAACTTCAATGGAAATAAAACATCTTTGTTATTACAAGACGTATCTATTGTCTAGCAATAAATTAAAGGGACATGAAACCCAACATTTTTCTTTCATGATTCAGACAGAGTTTTAAAAAAGTTTCTAATTAAGTTCTATTATCAAGTTTGCTTTGTTCTGATGGTATTCTTTGTTGAAGAGATATCTAGACAGGACACATGCATATATCTGGTGCACTACATGGCAGGAACAAATGCTGCAATCTAGTGCTCTTGCAAATGTATAACAAAACAAAAGTGCTGCCATATATGGCTGCAGACACGTGCACACTACTGAATTTTCATCCCTGCTTTTCAAGAAAGCACACCAAGAGAACAAAGAAAATTTGTAGCTGCACACTCTAGGGACTCATTTATAACTGTCACTCATTGGCCTCAGCAGAGGAGAAAATCTAAGTAACAACATTGCTTTATGGACAGTAAAACTTTACACTTATTTCTTCAATATTTAAATAACTAATATACATCTGCATATTATTCTTAGACTAATCTTTGCTTTGAATACATCATTCTATCTAGCATTTATTTAGGTTTTAATATCTCTTATTTTTTGTAAAGGGTACACAATAAATTATTAAAGTATATTGCCTATTTTTTTAACAATGTTAACATTTTTTTTTTAAAGTCTTAAAGGGATATGAAACCCATTTTTTTTTCTTTAATGATTCAGATAGAGAAGGCAATTTTAAGCAACTTTCTAATTTACTCCTATTATCAATTTTTTTGGGATTAGGAGCCTGGCCATTTTTGGATCAGTAAGCTGGGTAACGCTTGCTGATTGGTAGCTACATTTGGTGAGCAAATGACAACCAGAATATGAGCTATATCGCAGTAGTGCGCTGCTGCTGACACTATTTGGGTATGTTTTTCAATAAAAGATGCCAAAAGAATGCTGTAAAATTAATAATAAAAGTAAATTGAAGAGTCTTTTAAAATGGCATGCTTGGTCTGAACTATGAAAGATTCATTTCGATTTTCAAGTCCCTTTAAGATGTGATATTTGGGGCACTTTACTAGAAGCTAGCTGAACACATTAGGTGAGCCAATGACTAGAGACAATACTTTATCAAGCTCTAGTAAACCTAGACAGAACTTCACAAATAAAACTTTATTATCAGTGTTTGTGAAACTGCTTTAGGAGATCTCAGCAAATCTATTCTTAACACCATTAAATTCCGCACATAGAAAAAGAAAGTGCCAATTCATTTCCTTTTATTTCCCTTTATGCAACAGTAAAATATTGAATGTCTCTAACAGATATAAAAGTACAACTTATTTATTGCTGCTGAACAATAAAGCATATGGATAAAACAAACTATATTAACATCTGTTGCATTTTCACCATCTGCTCCCCTTGGCGTCTTTCATGTCCAGACCTGCCAAAGCTACTTGCTCTACAAGGGTCTCGCGGCATATTAATCAGTTTTTTAACATTATTATTTGTTTTTATTCTACACACGCTGTCAGTCTAAAGTACACAGATTAAAGGGACACGAAGCCCCAAATTTCTCTTTCATGATTCAGATAGAACCTGCAATTTTAAACATTTTTCCTATTTACTTCTTTTATCTAATTTGCTTTGCTCTCTTGGTTTCCTTTGTTGAAAAGCATACCTAGGTAGGCACAGGAGCAGCCATGCACTTTCATGAGCTAGCTGCTGATTGGTGGTTGCACATATATCATTGACTCACCTGATATGTTCAGCTAGCTCCCAGTTGTGCACCGACGCTTCTTCATCAAAGAAAGCCAAAATAATGAATACAATAATGTTGTTTAAAATTGTATGTTGTACCCTAATCATGAAAAAAAAAAAATTTGTTTTCATGTCCCTTTGTGCCAAATTCCATTATGTTTTCTTTGATTTGGTCCAGTTATGGTGTCTAATGGACATGGAGTACAACCTTTTTCTTTCATGATTCAGGTAGCACATGCAAATTTAAACTACTTTCCAATGTATTTATTTGTCTTAATTTGCTTTCTTCTCTAGTATCCACTGTTGAAAAGCATACTTAGGTAGGTTCAAGTGCTGGGAGCTAGCTGCTGATTGGTGGGTGGCGCACATATATGCCTCTTGTAATTGGCTTACCTATGTGTTCAGCTAACTCCCAGTAGTGCATTGCTGCTCCTTCAAGAAAGGATACTAAGAGAATGAAGCAAAATCAGTAATAGAAGTAAATTGGAAATATGTTTACAAATGTATGTTCTATCTGAACCATGAAAGAAAAAAATGTGGGTTTCATATCCCTTTAATTTCCTTGTGTCTTTTTGCAAAGATCTATGTGAAATCTGTTTTAGAATTAATGGATCACCCATATTTAAACTGTTGTAGACAGAAGCTTCCATTTATGAGAATCATAACTGGCTTTAAAGCAACATTAGATACTAAATTAGTATAGGGACTTAAAGGGAAAGAAAACCCAATTTTCTTCTTTCATGATTCAGATAATGAATATTTTTTGAAAAAAAAAGTTTCAAATTTACTTCTGTTATCTAATTTGATCTCATGTTATTCTTTTATTGAAGAGATATCTAGATAGGTAGCGTGCACACATCTGGAGAACTACATGGCAGGAAATAGTGCTGCCATCTAGTGTTCTTGCTAATGTATAACATTGTTATAAAACTGCTGCCATCTAGTGCTCTTGCTAATGTATAACATTGTTATAAAACTGCTGCCATCTAGTGCTCTTGCTAATGTATAACATTGTTATAAAACTGCTGCCATCTGGTGCTCTTGCTAATGTATAACATTGTTATAAAACCGCTGCCATCTAGTGCTCTTGCTAATGTATAACATTATTATAAAACTGCTGCCATCTAGTGCTCTTGCTAATATATAACATTGTTATAAAACTGCTGCCATCTAGTGGTCTTGCTAATGTATAACATTGTTATAAAACTGCTGCCATCTAGTGCTCTTGCTAATGTATAACATTGTTATAAAACTGCTGCCATCTAGTGCTCTTGCTAATGTATAACATTGTTATAAAACTGCTGCCATCTAGTGCTCTTGCTAATGTATAACATTCTTACAAAACTGCTGACATATAGTGCTCTTGCTAATGTATAACATTGTTATAAAACCGCTGCCATCTAGTGCTCTTGCTAATGCATAACATTATTATAAAACTGCTGCCATCTAGTGCTCTTGCTAATATATAACATTGTTATAAAACTGCTGCCATCTAGTGCTCTTGCTAATGTATAACATTCTTACAAAACTGCTGACATATAGTGCTCTTGCTAATGTATAACATTGTTATAAAACTGCTGCTGTCTAGTGCTCTTGCTAATATATAACATTTCGTTTCTAAAAGGGCTCCCCATAACCACCCCTCCAACCCCCCGCAAAAAAAATGTGAATATGATACATCTCTTTTTTAACATTCAACACAGAAAAAAAATGTGAATTAGATTACATATCTGCAAAAGGAGGTACCCTGTGCCCACAGTCTGTGAGATGGTCTGACCCCCTGTTACTGTATATAGTGACACTGTTTAACCCACCAGTACTGTATATAGTGAGTCAGTGACACAGTCTGTAATCTGCCGGTGAGATGGCTGGCCTGACCCTACCTGCCCCAGTACTTTATAAAGTGATCACAGTAGTCTGTGACATGGTCCAGCCCCCCGTACTGTATATAGTGGTACTGTATAGTGACACTGTTTATCCCCCACCCCCCCATGCTGTAGTAACAAGGTCTGTAATTTGCTGTTTCCACAAACATCAGAGACAGAGACACTAGTGAAGCATCACGTCACACTCACATGATATCAGTGCAGGCAGTGGCAGGTTAACATTTTTTATTGAGAGAAGCCCGGTCGCAGTTGTGACCTCTACACCCCCTGTAGTTCCGTCCCTGTTTACAGAACTAATAAATCACCTTAAAAAGGGAACAGGAGAGAGCTTTCCCTTTGCTTTCTCGTACTAAATGTATGAACCACTATGCATGTTCGTATCACATACCTATGTAGAGGGTTCTGTTTGGTTCGCAAGGGTTCTTTTGCTCTGGGGACAGAGAAATCAGTGGAAAAAAAAGAATAAAAAAATACTTGTCAAAACAAAAATTCAGTATTCATTACAAAATGATTCTCAGCTCCAGGTTATTGCATATCAATTAAATAACCTCTTTTGGTTGGATCATTCTTTGCTCAATAACCAGAGTTACCAACATTTACAGACTTTGTGTGTATACAAAGAAGTTTATTTTATGTCTGTCATGTTCCTTTGGGGCACAATAAATCATTGAGCTTATTTTAAGGAACATTTATTTATTATAGGGATATTCTAATAGGAAAAAACGCAGCATGTCATTTTTGCATTACTGATCCTAGCTGACCCTACAAATATTGTTGCCAAGTGTCCAGTATTCAACCGGACAGTCCTGTATTTCAGCAGGCTGTCCAGTAAAATCTTTATAAAAATACTGGACACTTAAATGTTTAGTTTCTAAAGTCCCTAAGTATTACCTGAATGTAAAAGGTTTTATAAATCTCAATGCCTTAAAAATATCGGGCAGAAAGAAGTGAGAGGCATTAGAGGGGGTAAAATCTCTAATGTTTACATGTATTACTGGCAGCTAAAAAGGTACACATGACCGAGCCAAGGGATAAAATGACTGCTCATTTGGGAAAAATATATATGTTGTGGGCTTTTGGAGGGCATTGTGTGTCCCACCTACTATTATGACCTTCAGATTGTCCAGTATTTTTGTTGAGGAAAACTGTCAACCCCACCCACAAGGAAATAAACACATAGGTATAAAGTCCACTCGAGAGCTGTAAACAGTTGATAATTGGCTGCTATTATGTGACTGCTGTTACTGATTGGCTGACTGGCGATGTACTGCTTGGGATCTTGAATATACCTATATATTTAACAGCTTTTGTGTGGTTTAAACGCATCAGTGACGCAAGATAAAAAAAAATGCATATGCAGAGTGGGGAATTTTTGCTTTAGAATGTCCCTGTAAAGAATGGGTTTCAGACTGCCACTGTCTGCCGTTATATGTCGTCCTCACTGAAGTATGATTTTTTTTTTTTAAACGTTGTCTTCCCAAACCTGTCACCGTGGTAACCATGACAGTGCGCAAACCTGAGGCCTACATAAGTGAGTGAGATTACGCTGCATCACTGCACAGTGATTGCATGTATTAAAAAGTATGTGGTCAACAGGATTTTGTCATGTTTTACTTTTACAGCGGAAACATTCAGTCTTGCAGTCAGCTTTCATTTATTTCTAGCTTTTGGCTCTATTGCTTTCAAATATACTTTGCGCATTTCATTAAAAATGGGTTGCATATCAGCCCAGCGAATTTATAGGAATGTGAAGCCAGCATGAAATGACATGAAATTCATACATTTTCAATCACTCTTGGCAGAAAAACATCAGTCAAGCATGAACGTTTTAAGGGTCTGGTTTTGACTGTGTATACAGTACGACTGCTAAGAATTAATTCATTATTTCTCCTTTGCATCCTTAGTGTTCTTGCTGTATTGCAATGAAAATGATTATGTCATGTTTAAGAAGAAACACATTTGTTAAAGCGAAGGTAAAAAACTTTGATGAATGAAAGCCCGGTTTTTAAAAATACTATTAAAAACAGGGGCACTTTCATTCATCAAAGTTTAGAAGGCAGCCGTTTTGTTTAAAACCTTACCTTTGTTTTTTTCACAGCCAGAGCAGCTTCCCACACCCGGAGATCCTCTCTTCACACGTCAGCAATGACTAATCCGGCTTCCTCCGATCACGGCATGGCCTCAGGCAATGACTCCCCTGGGGGGAAAGCTGTGATAGGAGGACGCCGGATTAGTCATTGCTGACATGTGAAGAGAGGATCTCCGGGTGGGGGAAGCTGCTCTGGCTGTGAAAATTAAGAGAGGTAAGTTTTTTAATCAAAACGGCTGCTTTATAAACTTTGATCAGTGAAAGTGCCCCTGTTTTTAATAGTATTTTTTAAAAAAGGGCTTTCATTCATCAACGTTTACCTTCACTTTAACTGAAGTAGTTTAGATATTTTGTGTA
Organism: Bombina bombina; assembly: GCF_027579735.1. Classification (NCBI taxonomy): domain Eukaryota; kingdom Metazoa; phylum Chordata; class Amphibia; order Anura; family Bombinatoridae; genus Bombina; species Bombina bombina. The sequence goes on from NC_069509.1 coordinate 159,075,597, forward strand.
AGAAGATATTTTATACATTTGGTACAATGTTTGTTTTTTTGTTACATATTGTGTTTAAAAACTGTATCATATCCTGTCTTTCCAGTTAGAATATATAATCCTGTAAATTGAAGAGGAGAATATATTGCTTTGAGAGTCCCAAGTAGGGCAGGTTCGGAAGTGTGTTAGCTAGTGATTTGTATCTCACAGTGTTTATAGGAATCATTATTTATCCATAATCATGGGAATCCTGAGGCTTGGCAAGAGGGGGAAATGCAACTCCAGGATTTTAGCTCTCTATATGCAACTTTATCACCCACTTAAGTCAATTCATCAGTGATCAAGTGCCCCAGGGGTCATGCAACGTGTCTGATGCGGAGGGTCAAGGCTCTCTCACTTTGTCTTTCCATTTTTGTTTTTATGGTGCAGTTTTTGTGCCTGTTTTGTTTTTAACGATGTTGGAATAAAGCTGGATAATAGTCGTTTTACCTTGCTTCTGGTTTCTTGAGTGCCGGGATCTCTGGATTCTACTGCGGTTTTACTCCTATACAGGGGCGTATCCCTGAGCACCTCGCCAGACTGGAAGTTCATTGTGGACGCTGTATCCTCACCTAAGTGTCAGTAACAAAGAACACCACGGCGGGGGAAAGGGCTGGAGCATCCTACTTTTTTGTTGTTGTATATAAGTCAATTTATTGATGCCAAGGAGCCACTTTGTAAAAATGATTTGCTCCTCATATGAACAACCAACTCTTCTCTCTGTTTCCTTGGTTGAAACTTGGCCACTTTCCATGATGGCATATATGGGTAGGCAAAGAAGCGTGCACATGCCTTGATTACTATATGCCTGCAGCAGGTGTAAAATTGTTATTCAAACAACCTATATTAAGAGCTGTTGCATTTTGTTACACTTTTCTTTTATTGTCTTGTTATGTTTGTACACGTATGACTGTTTTAGGGTCCTTTCTGTATTTATTTTTATATAAAAAGAGGTTTACCTGCATCAGGCAGCTCTGGGCAACAGTAGGTAACACACACAGCTCTGCCCTCACTTACTACTACTAACTACACTGTTTAGATGTCTCCTAATGTATTCAAAGGGGTCCATTTATCAAGTTCCGGATGGAGCTTGAGGGCCCGTGTTTCTGGCGAGCCTGCAAGACCACTGCTCCATAACCCTGTCCACCTGCTCTGAGCAGGCGGACAAACATCACTGCAATTCAACCCAATCGAGTATGATCGGGTTGATTGGAACCCCCTGCTGGCACCCAATTGGTCGCGAATCTGCAGGGGGCAGCGTTGCCCCAGCAGCTCACAAGAGCTGCTGGTGCAATGCTTAATATGGAGAACGTATTGCTCTCCCCATTCAGCGAGGTCTGGCGGACCTGATCCGCAGTGTCGGATCAGGTCCACCAGATCTTTGATAAATATCCCGCAAAGTGTTCTTTATTAAACAGTGCTACTAGCTATACAGCATAGTTTACCATAGAGGCTTACCAAAGAGTGGCTGAAGCAACTGTAAAGATCCCTATTTTGGTTGCTTGTATAACATTGCTACATTCAATGAGCTCAATTTATCAATCACTGGCTCACAACAGCCTACATATTCGCCCCTGTCCACCCGGCTTTTCCTCTAACGGTCAGCAATCCACTGCCCGCATTTAACATTGCACACAAGTGCTTCTTTGTGTTCACATTCAACCCCACTCCCTGCCCATGGACAGCGAATCACACGCAGGCAGGTGCTGTCAAGCTCCCCGGAACGAAAGAGACGAGGGAGATGCAAATTCTTCACCTAAGAGGTGAAGAACAGGGCTGGGAAGCAGCGGCCTGATGACTGCTGCTCTATATATAATGTGTCTGTAGGCTCACTTGTGCGAACCTGCAGTCAAAGTGGAGAAAAGGGCTTCATAAATCTAAATGTTTCTACCTAGTGTTCATGATACGTGCACACTTCTGAGTGTACTTCCTTATGCTTTGATTGGAAAGGACGAAGTTTTAATCTAGAGAAATTGGTGAATAGAAGTAAATTGTAAAGGCTTTTTTGTACACTCTACATGAATGAATATTGAAAGTTTAATTTTGACTTTAATGTCCCTGTTTCACAAAATAAAAATAGGTACAATATTACCCTGCCAGGAAAGACATTGGGGCCTATTTATCATATGTCTGTTGGACCTGATCCTACACTGCGGATCATGTCCGCCAGAGCTCGCTGAATGTGGACAGCAATACGCTCTCCATATTCAGCATTGCACCAGCAGCTCTTGTGAGCTGCTGGTGCAACGCCACCCCCTGCAGACTCGCGGCCAATCAGGGGGGTGTCAATCAACCCAATCATACTCGATCGGGTTGATTTCCGGCGATTCCTGTCCGCCTCATCAGAGCGGGCAGACCAGGTTATGGAGCAGAGGTCTTTACTTCTGCCAGATTCGTTGAGGACTTAGGGTTAGTGTTGTTTTTTTTAAGGGGGTATTGGGTGGGTTTTAGAGTAGGGTATGTTGTGTGGGTGGTGGGTTTTAATGTTGGGGGGTTTGAAATTGTTTTTACAGGTAAAAGAGCTAATTACATGACCCGCAAAAGGCCCTTTTAAGGGCTATTTGTAATTTAGTGTAGGGTAGGGCTTTTTTATTTTGGGGGGGCTTTTTTATTTTGTTAGGGGGATTAGATTAGGTGTAATTAGTTTAAAAATCTTGTAATTTGTTTATTATTTTCTGTAATTTAGTGTTTGTTTTTGTACTTTAGCTAATTTTATTTAATTGTATTTAATTGTATTTAGTTTAGGGAATTAATTTAATTATAGTGTAGTGTAGTGTAGTGTAACTATTTAATAACTATTCTACCTAGTTAAAATAAATACAAAGTTGCCTGTAAAATAAATATAAATCCTAACATGGCTACAATGTAACTATTAGTTATATTGTAGCTAGCTTAGGGTTTATTTTGCAGGTAAGTATTTAGTTTTAAATAGGAATAATTTAGTTAATTATAGTAATTTTATTTAGATTTATTTAAATTATATTTAAGTTAGGGGGGGTTAGGGTTAGGGTTAGACTTAGATTTAGGGGTTAATAAATTTAGTATAGTAGCGGCGACGTTGGGGGCGGCAGATTAGGGGTTAATAAATGTAGGTAGGTGTCGACGGTGTTAGGGACGGCAGATTAGGGTTTAATAATATTTAACTAATGTTTGCGAGGCAGGAGTGCGGCGGTTTAGGGTTTAATATATGTTTTATAGTGGTGGCAATGTCCGGTTCGGCAGATTAGGGGTTAAAATTTTTATTTTAGTGTTTGCAATGTGGTAGGGCCTCGGTTTAGGGGTTAATAGGTAGTTTGTGGGTGTTAGTGTACTTTTTAGCACTTTAGTTAAGAGTTTTATGTTACGGCGTTGTAGTGTAAAACTCTTAACTACTGACTTTAAAATGTGATACCAGTCTTGACAGAAGAGGGTCTACCGTTCACTTTTTGGCAGACTCGTAATACTGGCGCTATGCAAGTCCTATTGAGAAAAGAGGATACGCAATTTACGTAAGTGGATTTGAGGTATTTCCAAGTCTGGCCAAAAAAGTGAGCGGTACACCTGTACCTGCAAGACTCGTAATAACACCGGGCGTTAAAAAGCAGCGTTGGGACCGGCCAACGCTACTTTTTAAGCCTAACGCAAAACTTGTAATCTAGGTGCATGGGAACAAAGCAAATTTGATAACAGAAATAAATTGGAATCTTTTTTAAAATGTTATGTTCTGTCTGCTTCACACAATAAAAATGTTCAGTTTCACATCCCTTTAATCCATCAGCACAAAAAAGGTTTCATAAGTCTGTCTTATAGGGGAAGTACCAGCACTTTAGATATACCTCTTTCTCTTTATTACACTGAGACCGTCTTTAACCCCTTTCTGCCAGGCAGGTCTTAAATGGCTCTGGCAACAAGGGTTAACTAGATTACTTTTATTTTTATTTAGGTGATATGGGGAACCAAAGCAATGCATACAAAACATACATGGTTATTAGCTTAGCAATCAGCATAGTTTTCTCAAAGAGGGTAACGTGTACATTTGAATATAATTAAATAGATTTCAAGTGAGGCAGACATCAAAATATTGGTGCTGAGATGAAAGGATATTTGGATTCAAATTTTATACACAGGTTTCTTATGAATTACCTGCTATATAAATCAGTTTCTTTAACTGATAGTCATACATTGCGGAGATAAATGCCGCTCTTCTAATCCCAAAGATGTAACTTCAAATGATTTTTTAATATTAGTCACGCTGAAAGTGAACATGCTGTTAGTAAGATCCATTGCAACACTATTTTAGTTACACATGGAAATTAAGCGTAAAAATCTTACTAAAAATGGGTTATCCACAAATGCACCATATAAAATGTATATATTTAATTAAAGGGACAGTCTAGTAAAAAATAAACTTTCATGATTCAGATAGGGCATGTCATTTTAAACAACTTTCCAATTTACTTTTATCATCAATTTTGCTTTGTTCTCTTGTTATTCTTAGTTGAAAGCTAAACATAGGTAGCCTCATATGCTAATTTATAAGATGTTGGAGGCCACCTCTTATTTGAATGCAGTTTTTCACAACTAGAGGGCATTAGTTCATGTGTGACATCTAGATAACATTGTGCTCATGCTTGTGGAGTTACCTAGGAGTCAGCACTGATTGGCTAAAATGCAAGTCTGTCAAAAGAACTGAAATAAAGGGGCAGTCTGTAGAGGCTTAGATACAAGGTAATTACAGAGGTAAAAAGTGTATTTATATAACTGTGTTGGTTATGCAAAACTGTAAATAAAGGGATTATCTATCTTTTTGAACAATAACAATTCTGGTGTAGACTGTCCCTTTAAGCTTATAGGTGACTATAAAGATGATCGCACACTTTCCAACGTCTTCCAAATGTGCTGTCCTGTGATTTACTCCCGCATCAATTTTAGATTGGCTTCGAACTTAAAGGGATGTTCCGGTCAACATTTAAATGCATATAGATGAATAGAAACATATTTGCAATATACAGTACATGTTTTGGCAAAAAAGCTTCTAGTAAAAGTTATCACTGTTTTAGTATTAAAGGGACAGTAAAGTCATAATGACACATTCATGATTTAGACAGAACATACAATTTTAAACAACTTTCCAATTTACTTCTATTATTTAATTTGCTTCCTTCTCTTGTTATCCTTTGCTGAAAGGTTTATCCGGGAAAGCTCAGGAACAGCAAAGAACCTAGGTTCTAGCTGCTGATTGGTGGCTACGTATATATACTGATTGTCATTGGCTCACTTATGTGTTCAGTTAGAAACCAGTAGTGCATTGCTGCTCCTTCAATAAATGATACCAAGAGAATGAAGCAAATTTGATTATAGAAGTAAACTGGAAAGTTGTTTAAAATTCTATGTTCTACCTAAATCATGAAAAAAAAAGTTTGCGTTTCATGTCCCTTTAAGGTAAAAGATATGTTACGGTTTGACTTTACCATTTTGGGCGAGATTACATATGTGGCGCAACCTTCAGCACAACTGCTGAAAACCCTGCCGCCCATAATTTCACCTTGCAGATCGGGGGGATCACATATACGGCGCCGGCAGTTCATAAAGTGCCATAAGTCGGATAAACTAGAGATGTCCAGAAATGAGAGTAAAAACTCATTTCTGGAGTCGTCAGTAATGTACGGCACTTTAGAAACTGCCGGCACCTAAGAAAAAAAAAAAAAAAAGTTAAATATCCCGTAAAAGTCTAACCCGCTTCCCAAAAATAAATCTGACATGTAAAACCCCTATATCCGCCATCAAACCCACATCGCAACTAATAATAAATGTATTAACCCCTAACCGACAACCCCCCCACAACGCAATATGCTTAATTAAACCATTAACCCCTAATCTGCCATTCACCCACATCACAATCTACCTAATAAAAGTATTAACCCCTAAATCCGCCAAGTCCAACATCGCAAACTATCTAATAAATGTATTAACCCCTAATCCGCCATTCACCCACATCGCAAAGTTCCTATTAAAACTATTAACCCCTAATCCGCCATTAACCCACATCGCAAAGTTCCTATTAAAACTATTAACCCCTAATCTGCCATTCACCCACATCACAATCTACCTAATAAAAGTATTAACCCCTAAATCCGCCAACTCCAACATCGCAAACTACCTAATAAATGTATTAACCCCTAATCCGCCATTCACCCACATCGCAAAGTTCCTATTAAAACTATTAACCCCTAATCCACCATTGACCCACATCGCAAAGTTCCTATTAAAACTATTAACCCCTAATGCGCCATTAACCCACATCGCAACAAACCTTATAAATCTATTAACCACACAACGCAATAATGAGAATAAAACTATTTACCCCTAATCAGCCAAACCCACACAATGCAAATAACTTATTAAATTACTAAACCCCCTAACCTTAACACCCCCTAAATTAACCACAATTACCTGAATTAAAAAATACTAAGTTACAAACAATTAAAATTAAAAGCTAGGGGTTAGGGGGTTTAGTAATTTAATTAGTTATTTGCGTTGTGTGGGTTTGGTGGTTTAGGGGTTAAAAGTTTTATTAGGATTATTGCGTTGGTGGGGGGTGGCAGTTTAGGGGTTAATAATTTTAATAGGTACTTTGCGATATGGGTGAATGGCGAATTAGGGGTTTCAAGGTATATTGCATTGTAGGTTGATGGTAGTTTAGGGGTTAATAGGTTAATTAGATGTTTTGCAATGTGGGGGTTGGCAGATTAGGGGATAATATAGTTTATTAGTAATTGCGTTGGGGGATGACGGTTGACAAGTAGAAAGATATTGCGCATGCGTTAGGTGTTAGTTACTATTTTCAGGGAGTTACGGTGCTCACAGATTCCGTGAGAGTCTTGTTGTGCATGCCTATGTCACGGTGTGGCGAGGTTAAAATGGAGTAAAATTTCTCCATTTTCACCGCATAAGTCCTTGCGTTGAAAATGTGATACCGATTTGCGATGCAGTTCTATCTTAGCTTATGGGGGGGAAATATACGCACCGCTTTATATGCAGCAGCGCTGTATATGTGATACCAAAACTGCATATGTAATCTTGCCCTTGCTTGTAATTTCATTTTACCAGTCTGTAGAGATTTTACAGTGGTCAGATAGTAGTTTTTTTTATTTCTTTGTATGTTGCATAAAAATAGTACTTTTTCATGGTCTAATCCATAAAATATAAGTGCTGGTCTTTGCTGTGTTTGACCTTCCTTCTGCCCGCGTGTGCCCTTGGCATGGGTTACTTCCTTTCTATCACAGCTGTTTTTATGCTTGGTTAGTGGCAGCGGTGAACTTGTTTATTCCTTTGTTACAACAGCCTTGTTTCTTGTCTGAGATGTGTTTACTTACTAATTTTTTTTGGTGTCTTAAGAGATTAAGCTTTTCTCCTCGCTCACTTCTTCCTACTTGCCAAATTAACCCTAGAACACAAGAACAAAAGATGTCTGATTGGCTGAAATTTGTCAGAGTACTGCTGTATGCGAGCAACTAGACTCATAGAAAATAAGGTAGAATTTGAATGGACATTTTTGTTGCTTGCATATAATTAATTATTTGTTTGAATACTGGTGCACAGGTCCTTGCAGGATATGTGAGTATGCCACAGAAAAATCATAATAACGTTTATTAGTAGCATTTTTGATAATGGAAGTATATTTTAAAAATGCTTATATTTATCTTTGAAATGCATCGAAACACATTTCAATTTTGATCTTTTTATTTCTTTTTAACACATAGATACAATTTTAAGAAACATTTTAGTTAACTTTGTTGAAAAGCATATCTAGGTATGCATAGGAGCAGCAGTGCGGTACTGGAAGCTAGCTGGTGATTGGTGGATATGAACATATGCCATTTGTCATTGGTTTACCAGATACGTTCAGCTAGCTCTCAGAAGTGCATTACTGTTCTGAATCTGACTTTAACTATGTGTTTAATCCATTCACAGGGGTTAAACAGAATAATATTGCAAAAAATATTTCTGATGCTATCTGAAATGCACAATAGCACCATTTGAAAACCCTTGAAAAGTCAAAGTCACTCAGTAATTACTATATATTCCATATAATGTTGTTATGCAGACATATAAAAACAAGGGATAAGGGGCTTTCTCTTGTTTTAACAACTAAAATACTATTTTTCCACTACAGGAATATAAACCACAGTTTGGGGCATATGTATCAAGCGCCGAATGGAGCTTGATACCCCGTGTTTCTGGGGAGCCTGCAGACTCGCCAGAAACACAACTTATGAAGCAGCGGTCACAAAGACCGCTGCTCCATAACCTGTCCGCCTGCTCTGAGCAGGCGGACAGACATCGCCGGAAATCAACCCGATCGAGTACGATCGGGTTGATTGACACCCCCCTGCTGGCGGCCTATTGGCCGTGAATCTGCAGGGGGCGGCGTTGCACCAGCAGCTCTTGTGAGCTGCTGGTGCAATGATAAATACGGTGAGCGTATTGCTCGCCGTATTCAGCGAGGTCTGGCGGACCTGATTCGCAGTGTCGGATCAGGTCCGCCAGACCTTGATAACTTGGGGCCTTTGACTTAAAATGATTCCATATTTAGGGGCTGAATTATCAAGCTCCGATGTGCAGCGGACAAGATACGCTACATTGTATCATGTCCGTTCGAACTATGATAAATCTACCCCTTATTCTTGAACTGACCCAAGTTTTCTTTTCCTGTAAATGTATAAAAGTACAGATTGTGGTCTACCTGTTCATTTAAAAAAAAGTTATACTGTTTCTATAATGATATAGTTATTCCTTATTATGTAACAAACAAAATAATTATTTATTTAAAATATATTTTGTCTTTATTCATTTGGAATGACCATACATACAGAATTGCATACTCAACAAATGCATAATTAAAAATGCAACACAGTTGTGCTCTTAATTTCAAATGCACTGTCTTTTTTTTTTCTGACATATTTCAAAATTTACTTCCATTTCCCTGCCCCCTGTATCATGTGACAACCATTAGCCAATCACAGGCTCATATATGTATAAACTGTGAATTCTTGCACATGCTCAGTGCCTCAGAAAGCATGTATATAATACGATTGTGCATACTTTGATAATGGAAGTAAAGTTGAAAGTTTTTTGTTTTGTTTTTTAAATTGAATATGTCAGAATCATGAAAGTTTAATTTTTACTTTCATGTCCCTTTAAGTACATGAATGTATTTTTTTATAGTATTGATTCATATAAAATATAAAACAATGGCTTTTGACATCTTTAAATTAACTGTTTTCCCTTAATTTACTGTGCTTATCAGCTATTCTGTTTGTGCTTTTGTGAATCTAGAAGGCAAAGATGTCTTTTCTAACTGCTGTTATTTCAGTTGTATAACACAATTAGGGTGTTGCCAGTTTTATATCATGAGAGTATTCATGCTTAGCAGTGTTCTCCCCAGAAACGTTTTAATGGGTGCCCCACCCAGCTGATTTTATTGACCAATTAGAATGTTTCAATGTTTTATTGCACAAATTATCATACAAATAAATGTATGTTAAATTATGCAATTAATTTGTGCTTTGGATAGCAGAACAAGTTATAATATTGACAAGTATTACACAGCTTGGCAACCTCACAACATTTCTAGAGGCTTTTCCAGGGCTGGGAGGTGAGGGTATTTGTGGGAGGGCTAGGAAGGGAGGGGTGTCATGGGAAAACAGGTTATTTGCCCTTATCAGGAAGCTGCAGGGGGTTTGCGAGCAGACTTTACACTTCATGATAATCCCACAAGATTCAGGGCATTTGGGAAGTCTGTGTTTAGTGATTATATTTGAAAGTCACATAAAAAAGCATTAATAAAATGTTATCTTATATTTTATTCTTCTACTTTTGCAAGCACAGAGCCTTGTTAAAATGACGGCTGAAATGACAATGCACTACTGGTCCGGTGCTGGACTTGGCCTATAAGCCAATCAGGGACAGCATATTTGTAGCCACCAATCACCTGCTGTGTTTAACAAAGGATCAGCAGTGTATTATTACCAGTCTTGAGTTGACTTAACCTATGTGTTTAACCCCTTTACTGTCACACTTTTCTCCCCAAGTAATAGTGCAATAACATTAGCCTATAAGAATGTTTTTGTTATTGGACATTTCCTTTATATCCCCTTAAAGGGACACAAAATTGAAAAAATATATCTTTATTTTATTCAAAACTACAATGTAAGCAATCAGTTTTCATAATTACTCACTTTTAGAAGTTTTGCCCCATTTTCTTGCAATTCTAGTTTGTAAAATCAGTCTTTTCCACCCCCCACCCCATATGACTCATTATACAAGAACTATCAGGGGGTGTTCTACCCTCCCGTGTTGTGCGTGCGCTGTTCCTACAGCCCAGCGACGTTGCCTCTGACGTCACGCCCCAGTTGCATTCTTGTGAGCAGCAGACCAGCAGAGCACTTGTGTAAGGAAGTGGGAATAAATGCGCATGCGCCCAAGCACAATATCGAATGTAAATTATAAGCATAAAGACACACACTGAGGATGCTTGATTTAGTTGGTTATAGTGACATCAGCATGGAAATAAAATAATTGATTTTAAAGCATAAAGAAGCTTTGTTTTTACATCAAAATAATAATTGTGCTAAACCTTATTTATCAATGTATATGTTTTGTTATTTAAAGGATAGAACATACAATTTTAAACAACTTTCTAGTTTACTTATATTATCAAAATTGCTTCATTCTCTTGTTATCCTTTGCTGAAGGAACATTAACAGCTAACTGAACACATCTAGTTAGCCAGTCACAAGAGGCAAATGTGTGCAGGCACCAATCAGCAGCTATCACCCACTAGTGTAGCATATGTGCATATTCATTTTTAACAAGGGATACTAAGAGAATGAAGCACATTTGAAAATAGAAGTGAATTTGTAAGTGTCTTTAAATGACCTGCTCTATCTGAATCATGCAAGTTTAATTTTGACTTTCCAATCCCTTTAAACATATTAGTCTTAATGAGGCCTATTTAAGAAAGGTCTTGTGGACCTGATCTGACAGTGCGGATAAGGTCTGCAAGACTTCGCTGAATGCAGAGAGCAATACGCTCTCCGTATTCAGCATTGCACCAGCTGCTGGTGCAACGCCGCCCCCTGCAGGGGGTGTCAATCAACCCGATTGTACTCGATCGCGTTGAATTGCTGCGATTCCTGTCCGCCTGCTCAGAGCAGGCGGACAGGGTTTTGGAGCAGCGGTCTTTGTGACCGCTGCTCCATAACTCGTGTTTCTGGCGAGTCTGAAGATTCGCCAGAAACACGGGCCGTCAAGCTCTGTTCAGAGCTTGATAGATAGACCCCATTGTCTTAGAAACTATATTTTGTTGCTCAGCAGTTTATCCAGGGATTTAAAACTAAATAGAAAGACACATAAATAATTTTAATATAGAACCATTTGTTTAAAATGAATAAAAACTCATGTACTGAAAAGCATATAATACAAGTCTACTCTTTCCTTTTTATACCTTTTACTTCAATTGGGACTTGTGCTAATAAACATGTCCCTGTTCTTTGCAACTCAACAGAAAATGAAGTCAAATAATTCTCTGTTGTACAGTAATATATTCCAATAATAGATTTTCCTTCGCAGTCTCCTAACAAATAAAAATATCGTAGCAATTTTCGGTGTAGTACAACTCAATAGGTGAACAATTATTTAGCAGACAGACATTGCCAGGCAAGTGGAATTGTCCTAATGTTGCTTTTCACGGTTTTATTATTTTATTAAATCCACGTTACAGTAAAGTGGGCTTTTGGGACATATTTGCTTTTTAGCAGTGTATATACTTCATAATATATTTTCCCCATAAAAAGCTAAGCAGAAGTTCAAACAATGCTTTATTTGTGAGTCGCTAACCAGTGTTAATAAAGTCAGAGAGAAAATGTTTAGTAGAAATGTAGTTAAAGGGACAATATACTGTAAAATAGTTTTTCCTTTAATGTGTTTACAATTGCTTTTTTTACCAACTGCAGAGGATAAAATGTATGAAAATTCGCTTTTTAAGGTTTATTTGCGAATATTAAAGCTCTGATTTTGTGTTTTGAAGCCAAAACCTAATAAAATGGGTTGAGCTTGTAGGTATAATCAGATCTCATTACGTTATCACATTGTGTACATATACCTGCTTCTTTATCTTATATCTGTGGGTATAATCAGATCTCATTACTGTATCACACTGTGTACATATACATGTGTCTTTATCTGATATCTGTAGGTATAATCAGATCTCATTACTTTATCACACTGTGTACATATACATGTGTCTTTGTCTTATATCTGTAGGTATAATCAGATCTCATTACTTTATCACACTGTGTACATATACATGTGTATTTATCTTATATCTGTAGGTATAATCAGATCTCATTACTTTATCACACTGTGTACATATACATGTGTCTTTATCTTATATCTGTAGGTATAATCAGATCTCATTACTTTATCACACTGTGTACATATACATGTGTCTTTATCTTATATATGTAGGTATAATCAGATCTCATTACTGTATCACATTGTGTACATATACATGTGTCTTTATCTTATATCTGTAGGTATAATCAGATCTCATTACTTTATCACATTATGTACATATACATGTGTCTTTATCTTATATCTGTAGGTATAATCAGATCTCATTACTTTATCACACTGTGTACATATACATGTGTCTTTATCTTATATCTGTAGGTATAATCAGATCTCATTACTGTATCACATTGTGTACATATACATGTGTCTGTATCTTATATCTGTAGGTATAATCAGATCTCATTACTTTATCACATTGTGTACATATACCTGCTTCTTTATCTTATATCTGTAGGTATAATCAGATCTCATTACGTTATCACATTGTGTACATATACATGCTTCTTTATTTTATATCTGTCCATAAACCGATCACCAATACTTGGAAAGAACAATGGAAAATCAACATTTTATTACCTTATCTCTTCTATAACCCACTGGGAGTGTAATTTCTTCTGCTGGCTGTGTTTACAAAGCTTATCTATAGCTTGGACCTGCGGCCACAAACTTTCATAATAGCTGGGGATACCACAGGCTAAATCAACTATTTCAAATGCCAATATAAGGGTAAAGGAGTTACTTGTAAACAATTTAATACACTCCAGCAGGTAAAGTGGATCATTGAGAACAAATTAAAGGGGAGAAATATTTTGAGTAAACTGTCCCTTTAAATATCCTGATTGATGCTATTGGCAAGATGTTAAAAAATATTTAAAGGGATATGAAACCCAAACAATTTCTTTTGTGATTCAGACAGAGCATACCATTTAAAAAAAAAGTTTCCAATGTATTTCTATGATCTAATTTGCTTTGTTCCTATGATATTCTTTGTTGAAGAGATACCTAATTAGGTATCTAGAGCACTACATGGCAGGAAAGTGCTCTTGCAAATGGATAACATTCTTGCAAAACCGCTGCCCTATAGTGTTCCATAAATGGGCTGGTTCCTAAGCATACATCCCTGGTTTTCAAGAGACTGAAGAAAAATTGGTAATTGAAGTAAATTAGAAAGTTGTTTAATATTGCATGCTCTATCTGAATCATGGAATAAAAATGTTGGGGTCCATATCCCTTTAATGAAATGCAAAGTAAACCCTAGGGGTGACTAGTATACTATTCCCTATAGCTAGGGGTGACTACTATAGTATATGCTATAACCTAGAGGTGACTACTATACTATACCCTATCCCCTGGGGTGACTAGTATACTTTACCCTATAAATGGGGTGACTACTATACTATACCCTATACCTAGGGGTGACTACTATACTATACCCTATACCTAGGGGGTGACTACTATACTATACCCTATATCGAGGGGTGACTACTATAGTATATGCTATAACCTAGAGGTGACTACTATACTATACCCTATCTCCTGGGGTGACTAGTATACTTTACCCTATAAATGGGGTGACTACTATAGTATACGCTATACTTAGAGGTGACTACTATACTATACCCTATACCCTGGGGTGACTAGTATACTATACCCTATAAATGGGGGGACTACTATACTATACCCTATACCTAGGGGTGACTACTATACTATACCCTATACCTAGGGGGTGACTATTATACTATACCCTATACCTAGGGGGTGACTACTATACTATACCCTATACCTAGGGGGTGACTACTATATTATACCCTATACCCTGGGGTGACTAGTATACTATACCCTATAAATGGGGTGACTACTATACTATACCCTATACCTAGGGGGTGACTACTATACTATACCCTATACCTAGGAGGTGACTACTATACTATACCCTATACCTAGGGGGTGACTACTATACTATACCCTTTACCTAGGGGGTGACTACTATACTATACCCTATACCTAGGGGTGACTACTATATTATACCCTATACCTAGGGGTGACTACTATACTATACCCTTTACCTAGGGGGTGACTACTATACTATACCCTATACCTAGGGGTGACTACTATATTATACCCTATACCTAGGGGTGACTACTATACTATACCCTATACCTAGGGGTGACTACTATATTATACCCTATACCTAGGGGAGACTACTATATTATACCATATACCTAGGGGTGACTACTATACTATACCGTATACCTAGAGCTGACTACTATATTAAACCCTATACCTAGGGGTGACTAGTATACTATACCTTGTAAATAGGGGTGACTACTATAATATACCCTATACCTAGGGGTGACTACTATACTATACCCTATACCTAGGGGGTGACTACTATACTATACCCTATACCTAGGGGTGACTACTATATTATACCCTATACCTAGGGGTGACTACTATACTATACCCTATACCTAGGGGTGACTACTATACTATACCCTTTACCTAGGGGGTGACTACTATACTATACCCTATACCTAGGGGTGACTACTATACTATACCCTATACCTAGGGGTGACTACTATACTATACCCTATACCTAGGGGTGACTACTATACTATACCCTATACCTAGGGGTGACTACTATATTATACCCTATACCTAGGGGTGACTACTATACTATACCCTATACCTAGGGGGTGACTACTATACTATACCCTATACCTAGGGGTGACTACTATATTATACCCTATACCTAGGGGTGACTACTATACTATACCGTATACCTAGAGCTGACTACTATATTAAACCCTATACCTAGGGGTGACTAGTATACTATACCCTGTAAATAGGGGTGACTACTATATTAAACCCTATACCTAGGGGTGACTAGTATACTATACCTTGTAAATAGGGGTGACTACTATACTATACCCTATACCTAGAGCTGACTACTATATTAAACCCTATACCTAGGGGTGACTAGTATACTATACCCTGTAAATAGGGGTGACTACTATACTATACCCTATACCTAGGGGTGACTACTATACTATACCCTATACCTAGAGCTGACTACTATATTAAACCCTATACCTAGGGGTGACTACTATATTAAACCCTATACCTAGGGGTGACTAGTATACTATACCTTGTAAATAGGGGTGACTACTATACTATACCTCATGCCTAGGGGGTGACTACTATACTATACCCTATACCTAGGGGTGACTACTATACTATACCCTATACCTAGGGGGTGACTACTATACTATACCCTATACCTAGGGGTGACTAGTATACTATACCGTATACCTAGGGGGTGACTACTATACTATACCCTATACCTAGGGGGTGACTACTATACTATACCCTATACCTAGGGGTGACTACTATACTATACCCTATACCTAGGGGGTGACTACTATACTATACCGTATACCTAGAGCTGACTACTATATTAAACCCTATACCTAGGGGTGACTAGTATACTATACCCTGTAAATAGGGGTGACTACTATATTAAACCCTATACCTAGGGGTGACTAGTATACTATACCCTGTAAATAGGGGTGACTACTATATTAAACCCTATACCTAGGGGTGACTAGTATACTATACCCTGTAAATAGGGGTGACTACTATATTATACCCTATACCTAGGGGTGACTACTATACTATACCCTATACCTAGGGGGTGACTACTATACTATACCGTATACCTAGAGCTGACTACTATATTATACCCTATACCCTGGGGTGACTAGTATACTATACCCTTTACCTAGGAGGTGACTACTATACTATACCCTATACCTAGGGGTGACTACTATATTATACCCTATACCTAGGGGTGACTACTATACTATACCCTATACCTAGGGGTGACTAGTATACTATACCCTGTAAATAGGGGTGACTACTATATTAAACCCTATACCTAGGGGTGACTAGTATACTATACCCTGTAAATAGGGGTGACTACTATACTATACCCTATACCTAGGGGTGACTACTATATTATACCCTATACCCTGGGGTGACTACTATACTATACCCTATACCTAGGGGGTGACTACTATACTATACCCTATACCTAGGGGTGACTAGTATACTATACCGTATACCTAGGGGGTGACTACTATACTATACCCTATACCTAGGGGGTGACTACTATACTATACCCTATACCTAGGGGTGACTACTATACTATACCCTATACCTAGGGGGTGACTACTATACTATACCGTATACCTAGAGCTGACTACTATATTAAACCCTATACCTAGGGGTGACTAGTATACTATACCCTGTAAATAGGGGTGACTACTATATTAAACCCTATACCTAGGGGTGACTAGTATACTATACCCTGTAAATAGGGGTGACTACTATATTAAACCCTATACCTAGGGGTGACTAGTATACTATACCCTGTAAATAGGGGTGACTACTATATTATACCCTATACCTAGGGGTGACTACTATACTATACCCTATACCTAGGGGGTGACTACTATACTATACCGTATACCTAGAGCTGACTACTATATTATACCCTATACCCTGGGGTGACTAGTATACTATACCCTTTACCTAGGAGGTGACTACTATACTATACCCTATACCTAGGGGTGACTACTATATTATACCCTATACCTAGGGGTGACTACTATACTATACCCTATACCTAGGGGTGACTACTATACTATACCGTATACCTAGAGCTGACTACTATATTAAACCCTATACCTAGGGGTGACTAGTATACTATACCCTGTAAATAGGGGTGACTACTATACTATACCCTATACCTAGGGGTGACTACTATACTATACCCTATACCTAGGGGTGACTACTATACTATACCGTATACCTAGAGCTGACTACTATATTAAACCCTATACCTAGGGGTGACTAGTATACTATACCCTGTAAATAGGGGTGACTACTATATTAAACCCTATACCTAGGGGTGACTAGTATACTATACCCTGTAAATAGGGGTGACTACTATACTATACCTCATGCCTAGGGGTGATACTTGGGTAGGTGTGATGGCTGTAAATGATTTGTTATGATGTATACTACAACATAGCTTCTCATATTCTACAAATGTATCTATGAATGTAATTGGTGAATTTGTGTATTCTGAAACTCACAGCTATGTCTTCCAGGACTGAGAGTTTCCAATTCCAGATGTTATTTACATGCAACTTTCTAGTTTTATGTACATTTTTTAAAAAAATTAAAGGGACATTCTGTAGTCCCCGATTAGTTTAGAAAGTTTTCATGATGCTTGTTTATTCCTTTTCTTCAAAATAGCACTGTTTACAAACCCATGCAATCTCTAGCCAAAAAGGATGATCTTCCTGGAGTTATTCTGAAGTAATCAATAACTCCAGACTAGTTATCAAAAGCCATACGGAAGTATGCCCACAGGCCAAAATATTTAAATTAGATGACTCTAGAGCAGTTATGGCTAACCTTGGCACTCCAGATGTTTCAGAACTACATTTTCCATGATGCTTAGGCTTTCTGAAGTAGAGTAAAGCATCATGGGAAATGTAGTTCTGAAACATCTGGAGTGCCATGGTACGCCATAACTGCTCTAGAGTAATTTACTAGCTGTTCATGCTTGTGAAGTAATCAGTAATGTAATTTGCTAATGTTTTACCTTAGCTGATGACTTTACAAGCCCGATGATGTCTGATGATGTGCAAATTACCTCTAAAGTAGTTTGATGATCATCACATGATTCCAGGATGGTCTCTAAAGTAACCCTGTTTGTCTTGGAATGCTTAGAGATCCACATTTTATGGGCAATCCTTTGCTGATCTTTAAGTTAAAAAGGGGGTTTAAGCAGCCTTTTTTAACAGCTAGTACACTGCTAATTTTTAAAGCAAATAATTTTGGGCTATGTCTAATGGTTGATAATCTACAATATATTAACATTTTCACAATAGGAATGCAACTTTTGATTAGCATAAAGAATAAACATAATACAGTTTTATAACATGAAGACTAATTTACTAACAAAAATAGTAGTATTTCAAATGCTTCTTGATCTTCTCATTCTCAAGGGATATTAAACAATAGGTTAGGAAAAATATTAAATAATACAAATATAATCTACCGTTATAGCTCAAATGTAAATGAAAGGATAAATGATCCAATTTAGATATTAATTTAGATTTATTTGACTTCATATGATATCACCAGATATAAAAATTCAAGTACACTATGAAATTCAAAGTTAAAGGGACAGTAAAGTCCAAATTAAACTTTCATAATGATAGGGCATGTCATTTTAAACAACTTTCCAATTTACTTTTATCATCAAATTTGCTTTGTTCTCTTGGTATTCATAGTTGAAAGCTAAAACTAGGTAGGTTCATATGCTTATTTCTAAGCCCTTGAAGGCCGCCTCTTATCTGGATTCATTTGATATTTTTTTCACAACTAGGGGGCATTAGTTCACGTGTGCCATATAGATAACACTGTGCTCATGCCCATGGAGTTATTTAAGAGTCAGCACTTATTGCCTAAAAAAGTCAAAAGAACTAAGATAAGGGGGCAGTCTGCAGAGGCTTAGACACAAGGTAATCACAGAGGTAAAAAGTATATTAATATAACAGTGTTGGTTATTCAAAACTGGGGAATGAGTAATAAAGGGATTATCTATATTTTTAAACAATAACATTTTTGGTGTTTAATTTCCTTTTAACTGCACTAAAATATATATTTTCTCTTTTTTTGATAGGATGGATATTTCTCTCATCGGCCCAAAGAGAAACTGCGGACAGACAGCAATAATGAGAATTCCGTTCCGAAAGACTTTGAAAATATAGACAACAGTAATTTTGCTCCAAGGACTCAAAGGCATAAGCCCCAAACTGAACTAATGAAAAAACCTCTTATTAAACAGAAAGAACATTTAAAACGAAAGCTGTCACTGGAGGAAAAAATGAAGGAAATGTCTCTGCTAGGAAAAAACTCAAATGAAGTTTTACAATATGCGCGTGTCCAGTCTAAAAATGTTAGTAATATCAGCCTCAAGGATGCGCAAAGAAACTCTAAAATTCACTACACCAAGAAAAGTGCTAACAATTCCCCAGAAATTAAATATGAACTTCCCCCAAAATGTGAAATTACGGGCAAGGAGTCAATATCAGCGCTTTCTCGGGCTAAGTCAAAGCAGTGTCGCCAAGAAATCGCAGAAATGTATTGCCAACATAAGCAGGGGAAACTCATGCCAGAGAAAGTAACACGTCTATGCCCCCTAGAAGGTAAGAATGTTCTAATAACCTCATGACTTACCAGAATGTTGAATTGTCATTAAAGAACTTGTTAATTACAGGTGGCCCTCGGTTTTCAACGGTTCAATTTGCACCGTTTCAGAATAACAACCTTTTTTTTCCAGTCATGTGACTGCTATTGAAAAGCATTGAGAAGCAGTGCATTGATTAAAATAGCCAGTAGGTGGAGCTGTCCGCTTGTGTTGCAGCAAAGATATGCAAGCCAAGCAAGCTGAAATTAATCAGTTTAGCCAGACCTGAGCTATCGAGCAGCTTGCAAAGGAACAAGATCTTCCTGTCTATAAATCAGTCCAGATTGGAATGCATAGAAAGAACTGTTTGCAGAAAAATGCAAGTAAAGTCTGTGTTGTGTGATTATTTTATTAGGTTTATAATGCTGTTTAGCAAAAAAATTGTTCATTTAACTTAGTTTAATTATATATTCTGTGTTGTGTGATTATTTTATTAGGTTTATAATGCTGTTTAGCATTTAAAGTCTTCATTTCAAAGCTTTAAAAATAATGTATTAGGTGTTACTTATGACAATTTTGAGAGGGGCCTGGAACCTAACTCCCTCACTTCCCATTGACTTACATTATAAACTGGGTTTCAATTTAGAACGGTTTCGATTTACAACCATTCCTCCTGGAACCTAACCCTGGTGTAAACTGAGGGCTACCTGTATTTATCTTTTGTAGTAGTAAAGTGATCACACATTTGCTATATTTTGAAATTTAAATATGGAAGTTATATACAAACAAGATGAGCGAGATTACATACCTTAATTATTCACATTGGTTGCATAGTTGTGGAACATCAGAATAATGAACATTCCAGAAAAAAATGTAACAAACTCCAAAACTAAAAAAAGACAAATTAAAGGGACAGTGTATACTAGTTTTTATAATTGACACTAATATAAAGAAGAATATGCACAGATACTGATCTAAAAATCCAGTATAAAAACTTACTTAGAAGCTTCCAGTTTTGCACTGTTGATGAGGTTAGGCTGAGACACCCACTGAAAATGTCTGAGAAAGCAGGAAGAGCAGACACTCCCCCCTGCATATGAAAAGACCCATTACTCAAACAGAAGCAAGCAGGAATATGTAGACTTGTGTCTACATCTGATACTTTGGGACTTGGCTAGGAGTCTGAAAATCAGAACACTGTTTTTAAAAAATAAGCAAAACTATACATTGTTACAAAAATACTCCCAGATGGGCTATATAAATGGATCATCTACAAAACATTTATACAAAGAAAAACATAGTGTACAATGTCCATTTAAGGTAATAACATAATATAAACTATTTTTTATAAAGTTAAAGAATAAAGAGAGAGCAAGGACGATAAAAGTCTAGCTCTTTCACATTACAAAGGAACCACATTATGGGTATACCTATACTTTTTAATGAAAGGGACCAGAATGTATGGAATCGCCTGAGTTGATTAAGCAATGTATTAAACACAAATTACCTATCCTGGTCATTTCACATATTTATTATTTGTTCCCATAAAAAACAGTTATATCAAGGATCAAATCCATAGCAATGTAGCTGTAATAGATCTTTTCAAGGGACAAGACATAGGGGCTGATTTATGAAAGTGTGCACGGACATGATACGATGTAGCATATCATGTCCGCTGTACATCGATGCATTTAACATTGCACAAGCAGTTCTGGTGAACTGCTTGTGCAATACCACCCCCTGCAGATAGGGGTATCAATCAGCCAGATCGTATAAGATCGGGCGGATTGATGTCTGCAGCCTCAGAGCAGGTGGACAAGTTATGGAGCAGAGATCTTTAGACCGCTGCTTCATAACTGCTGTTTCCGGCAAGCCTGAAAGCTCGCGGGGAAACAGGGGCATCAAGCTCCATTCGGAGCTTGATAATTCAGCCTCATAGTCAACTCCTATTACACAATGAGTGTAAGTTGAAGTTTGTGTATTTTTCCAAAACCTGTGAATCTCTTTTTGTCTCTCGGCACAATTAATTAAACATCGGAAAAGGTGTTTTCGGTATACACTGCTTATGGGAGGTGACTAATTCAATAATATGATAAGGGGATCTAGTGAAATATCTACTCCTAGTATTGTACTAATGCATTTTGAGACTATGGGGCTGATTTATCATCAGTCTGTCCGACATGATCTGCTCAGCGGATCATGTCCGACAGACATCGCTGATGCACAAGCAGTTCTTGTGAACCAATTGGCCGCTAGCAGGGGGTGTCAATCAACCCGATCGTATTTGATCGGGTTGATTGCTGTCCCCCGCTCAGAGCAGGCGGACAAGTTAAAGAGAAGCGGTCTTAAGACCACTGCTTCTTAACTGCTGTTTCCGGTGAGCCTGAAAGCTCGCGCGGAAGCAGGGGCATCAGAGGCCGTTCGGCCCCTAAGGCCCTATCATCTAAAGGCTTTGGGCTGGAGAGATTATTAAAGAATGCTCACCAGTACTTCTATTTTCCTGATGGAATGATCAAAAGCCACTTTTTACCCTGAAAACAGGGTGTCTCGCTAAGGGGCGTATACTGCATTTTCGTATTTTAAAAATGAATAACTGAACCATTCACACTCAAATTTGCAGGAAAAATTGTGTTGTTAAGATGCATCAAAAATTGTAAAAAAATTCTTCATCAAAGATGTATCAAAAATGTTAAATTTATATGTTAATTACACAGGAATAAATTGTACTAAATATGCACAGCATAAATCAAAATGTAAGTACACTGGATGCGCAAAAAAAAAAAGTGAGTGGTGAAATTAGACTCGATACTCTGCCCACTGACCCAGTGGCTTTATCCCAGACTTTAAAGTGCTACAAATAAGAGGGTTAAGAGCTACAGTTGGGAGTGTATATTTTTTGGGGAAACCAACATACATCACTCATAACTTGAGTATCTATCAATTAGAGCTCTAGTTGAACCCATGGATTAGTCTCATGCCTCTAGCATGGTTCCAGGATATTATATGGGCAAAATGGGCAGCTCTGTGCTAATTGAGAAGCTATGGGACATCCAGGCCCCCCATCCTCCTTACTTAAATAAATTGTCTGTTATTGGTCCATATAAAGTGTTATATTAGATGTTGCTGTGACACTAGGTAAATATAGTATCCTAGGCAGATCCATAGGCAGTGCTTGAAACAGATGAATAAATTTGGGTAAGATCATCATTTTAATCGTATCTTTTCTTCCCAGCAAAGACAAATGCCTTAAAATTCAGACTAGTGAGGGCCCTAATCAAAGATTAGGCACTTTGGTCCATGTCTGGTTTTCCACCATCACCCTTTGTGAAACAAATCTGCAAGGATCCTAATTAGCATAGACATAAAGAGAAAGGCTCAAACAGGAAGGAAACGAGTGAAAGCATTATAGGTTGTCCAATTTCTAGACGCCATTTTTTTTGGGCCCAGTATGCACCTTTCGCAGAGAGGAACTTTCCTGCGGTATATCAGTGTGCTCCTGCCTAAAAAGCACAATCTAGCACTGAAATACAGACAAATCTCTCTATGAACAAGATTGTGCCGCTTCAAAATGTAAAAAAATAAGTTTTCACTGTGTCAAAGGTGTAGAATTTGTAAAAAAGGTTCTGCTAAAATGTGATAGAAATTGTTTTCTTCTACTACAAATTTGGAATTTTTCTCCATGCACAGTACAGAGATATTATCTTGCAAGTGAGTCATTTATGTTTTTTTTTTGTTTTTTTGTATTGGTTTTCAGTAGGTCTGAATTTTAAAAGGCCAATAAAATTCTTGCAAGGTTCTACACACTGGAAATGTAATGAACTGGAACATGGCCCATAGTAAATTAATTCAATAATGCCAAGTGTATACAAAAGCATTAATGAAGTACCTTTTGATAGGATGATGTGCAGTCTAAATGCCCTGTTTTGTCATTATCTGTTGATACAATCTATGCTTAGGCCCTTATGACTTTTAATACACTTCATAAACAACTGCAAATGTCTCTTTAAGCACCAGCAACTTCGATTTTTGTTTTCAGATAACTAAAACTGCAGTATAGAGCACGCCCGTCTCTTACATTTTTCATCACTGATTAACCTCTCAAGAGAGCTTTTCTTAAGCAAAAGTGCCTCATTGTTTCATTACACTAGAGATAGTCATTTCCCCATGAGACGAAAAATCTCACTAGGTCAGAACATCAGCGCCTCCAAATATCGCAGACAGGCAGCTCTCCCTAGAGAGGGGATGCATTGTCGCCATCTCAAATGCATCGACTCCATATCCAACTTTATCACAGACTCACAAGAACTCATCAATATAGTCGTAGCAACTTGTGCATTCTCAGTCTTTTACAGCTTCCGTGCTCCCAGGGTTACTAAGGCAAAAATTACTTTATTCATTTAATAGAAGCGATTTCAGAATGAGCCCTCATCCATAACTTCTGAGCTCTATCTGTCTGTCTATCTGTCTGTCTATTAATCTCCGTCAGTCTATCTATCTATGGAATATATATATATATATATTTATATATATATATATACATACACACACTCTAACTATCTGTCTGTCTATCTATCTACCTCTCTCTAAACCACCATGAAGCTATATGCACACCATACAACATACACAGTCTAATACTATGGGGTAGATTTATCATGGTGCGGACGGACACGATCTGTTTTAGTGATCATGTCCGCTGCACATCGATAAATGCTGACAGCATACGCTGTCGGCATTTAACATTGCACAAGCAGTTCTGGTGAACTGCTTGTGCAATGTCGCACCCTGCAGATTCGCGGCCATTCGCCGCTAGCAGGAAGTGTCAATAATCCCGATTGTATGTAATCGGGCAGATTAATGTCCGCAGCCTCAGTCCAGGCAGACAAGTTAAGGAGCAGTGGTCTTAAGACTGCTGCTTCTTAACCCTCCCATTCGGAGTTTGATGAATTGGGCCCTATGTGTTTGTGTACATTTAAAGAAATGAAAACAAATTTGAAATCTTTTTGGTTAATTTTATTTGTATCTGTTTGCTAATTTGTGACTGCATTTTATACAGAGGTAAAGTGGATCTATTTAATTAATAACACAGTTGAGGAACATTGTTTAAATACAAATACAACTTTGTATTTAACCTGTGAGATTTG